>NC_056431.1:80493360-80764580 GCF_018296145.1 Oncorhynchus tshawytscha
TTCAACACGTCCTCCTCTTCAACATGTCCTCCCCTTCAACATGTCCCCCCTTCAACGCGTCCTCCCCTTCAACGAAATGTGTCCTCCCCTTCAACGTGTCCTCCCCTTCAACGTGTCCTCCCCTTCAACGTGTCCTCCCCTTCAACGTGTCCTCCCCTTCAACGTGTCCTCCCCTTCAACGTGTCCTCCCCTTCAACATGTCCTCCCCTTCAACATGTCCTCCCCTTCAACGTGTCCTCCCCTTCAACATGTCCTCCTCTTCAACATGTCTTCCTGCTATGCCACCATGTCTGTATCAATGACTGATTTCACCTGTATTCCTACACATTGCACTTCAAAATAAATCTCAGCTCTTGAAAAAATACACTGAAGAAACACTAGTATATTTATCATAGTGATTCAGGAGTAATATTAAAACAGAATAATAACCCACACAACTATACTGAAAATCCTAACTTAAATTACTGAAATAAGTAAAGGAAATCAATGATGACAGAACAGTCTGATAAACTGATGGAACTCTGTCTCTAAGAGCAGAGATGTATTATAGCTAATGAATGTGTAGGGGACTATGCCTGATGCTTTCTGCTAGTGCCAATAAGATTGGCTATAGGCTGTACTTGTGCTATTAAGAAATAATATGTACTGTTGTTTGCTCAATTAAGTTGAGAATTTTGATAACTAAAAGAGAGAGTCTTTCCATTGTCTTCTCTTTCGAGCAATAGCCATTTGCTTTCCAAAATATGTTTTCCAGTGATTGTATTTTGAAATATTGTGAAATGTCTGGCTGGGCCTCTCTTCTTTTCACTGACAGTCGCAACTCAACAATAATCTATTTGTATTTGTATTGTATTTACTATGGATGCCCATAAGCTGCTGGCAAGGCAGTGGCTACTCTTCCTGGGGTTTATTATGGATCCGCATTAGTTCCTGCCAAGGCAGCAGCTACTCTTCCTGGGGTTTATTATGGATCCCCATTAGTTCCTGTCAAGGCAGCAGCTACTCTTCCTGGGGTTTATTATGGATCCCCATTAGCCAAGGCAGCAGCTATTCTTCCTGGGGTTTATTATGGATCCCCATTAGTTCCTGCCAAGGCAGCAGCTACTCTTCCTGGGGTCCAGCAACATTAAAGCAGTTATACATTTTAAAAACCATTACAATACATTGATAACAAATTTCACAACATATTTTAAGTGTGATGCCCTCAGAGCTCTACTCCTCTACCACACAAACTCCATGTGTTCGTGTGCATAGTGGGTATGTTATGGTGTGTTAGTAGTATGCATGGGGCTGTGTATTTTGTACTGTTGACCAAATAGCTTCCTGTTTAAAACAATACAGCTAACGGAGACTGTAATGATCCTCTATGACCAAATCACGCTTTAGTAGCCTATTGTGAATGACTGTATTTATCGCTGTATAGGCTAATGAGGCTATATAATTGACTTCAGGGAAAGCTTCCCCTAGACTTATTGACGCAGCGGGGATGCTCTCTTCCATACCCTTTACCATGTCATTTAATACCAAGGTTGCAGCAGAGATGGTGCTATGACCCAGGCCTGATACCAGACTGGTGGACACTTAGAAGACAATTTCGAGAGAGGGAGATAATTATTTAGGTCGATGGGTTCACCATCGAGGGAGCACATGGGCCATGTTCCAGCAGTACAAACTCAGACACGCTCATCATCTGGCTCAAACCCAGAAACGCTCATCATCTGGCTCCTCCCATCTAGCTCCTCATCCCTCCTCCCATCTGGCTCCTCCCAGGAGGGAGGAGGGTAGTCTCCTCTGACACCAGAGGATGTGGGAACATCACGTAACAGAGGTCAGATGTAATCAACCTTGAACTTCTACTCTCCTTTCTCCAGCCAACAACGGTGATCTAATACAACCTGATTCCACAGAGCTTTGATTGGAGTGGTTAAGATGATTAAAGGACTCTCTTTGACGTTCAGACGTCCCGAATCAACACTTTGGGGCTGAGCCTTTGTTGCTACTAGACGTTTTCACTTCATAATAACAGCACTTACAGTTGACAAGGGCAGCTCTAGCAGGGCAGAAATTTGACGAACTGACTTGTTGGAAAGGTGGCATCCTCTGACGGTGCCACGTTGAAAGTCACTGAGCTCTTCAGTAAGGGCCATTCTACCACCAATGTTTGTCTATGGAGATGGCATGGCTGTGCGCTCAATTTTATTTACCTGTCAGCCATGGGTGTGGCTGAAATAGCCGAATCTACTAATTTTAAGGGGTGTCCACATACTTTTGTATATATAGTGTATATGTACACAAGATGATGTGACAGCACAAACATTACTGATCTACACAGCAACACAACCAGCGTGACAACTGGTGTGACAATCAGTGTGATAACCAGTGTGACAATCAGTGTGATAACCAGTCTGACAATCAGTGTGATAACCAGTCTGACAATCAGTGTGATAACCGGTGTGACAATCAGTGTGATAACCAGTGTGACAATCAGTGTGATAACCAGTCTGACAATCAGTGTGATAACCGGTGTGACAATCAGTGTGATAACCAGTCTGACAATCAGTGTGATAACCAGTCTGACAATCAGTGTGATAACCGGTGTGACAAGCGGTGTGATAACCGGTGTGACAACCGGTGTGACAATCAGTGTGATAACCGGTGTGACAATCTGTGTGACAACCGGTGTGACAAGCGGTGTGATAACCGATGTGACAAGCGTTGTGACAAGCGTTGTGATAACCGGTGTGACAAGCGGTGTGATAACCGGTGTGACAAGCGGTGTGATAACCGGTGTGACAAGCGGTGTGACAAGCATTGTGATAACCGGTGTGACAATCGGTGGAATAACCGGTGTGACAATCGGTGTGATAACCGGTGTGACAAGCATTGTGATAACCGGTGTGACAATCTGTGTGATAACCGGTGTGACAAGCGTTGTGACAACCGGTGTGACAAGCGGTGTGGGAGGATTACACTAACTCCCTCACAGAGACCCATTGGAAGGGAGGATTACACTAACTCCCTCACAGAGACCCATTGGAAGGGAGGATTACACTAACTCCCTCACAGAGACCCATTGGAAGGGAGGATTACACTAACTCCCTCACAGAGACCCATTGGAAGGGAGGATTACACTAACTCCCTCACAGAGCCCCATTGGAAGGGAGGATTACACTAACTCCCTCACAGAGACTCATTGGAAGGGAGGATTACACTAACTCCATCACAGAGACCCATTGGAAGGGAGGATTACACTAACTCCCTCACAGAGACCCATTGGAAGGGAGGATTACACTAACTCCCTCACAGAGACCCATTGGAAGGGAGGATTACACTAACTCCCTCACAGAGACCCATTGGAAGGGAGGATTACACTAACTCCCTCACAGAGACCCATTGGAAGGGAGGATTACACTAACTCCCTCACAGAGACCCATTGGAAGGGAGGATTACACTAACTCCCTCACAGAGACCCATTGGAAGGGAGGATTACACTAACTCCCTCACAGAGACTCATTGGAAGGGAGGATTACACTAACTCCATCACAGAGACCCATTGGAAGGGAGGATTACACTAACTCCCTCACAGAGACTCATTGGAAGGGAGGATTACACTAACTCCCTCACAGAGACCCATTGGAAGGGAGGATTACACTAACTCCCTCACAGAGACCCATTGGAAGGGAGGATTACACTAACTCCCTCACAGAGACCCATTGGAAGGGAGGATTACACTAACTCCCTCACAGAGACCCATTGGAAGGGAGGATTACATGAACTCCCTCACCGAGACCCATTGGAAGGGAGGATTACATGAACTCCCTCACAGAGACTCATTGGAAGGGAGGATTAAAATTAAAAGAATTATTAGTGAGTCTGTTGATTTAGATTTTACAGTAAAATGTGTGAGTCTGTTGATCTAGATTTTACAGTAAAATGTGTGTCTGTTGATCTAGATTTTACAGTAAAATGTGTGAGTCTGTTGATCTAGATTTTACTGTAAAATTTGTGAGTCTGTTGATCTAGATTATACTGTAAAATGTGTGAGTCTGTTGATCTAGATTTTACTGTAAAATGTGTGTCTGGTGATCAAGGTTTTTGTTGATGCTCGTTTGAACCCTTTAATGTGCGTCTGTGTGGTGCTTCCTAGGGAGACAGCCAGTCTGTCCCTACCGTCTAACACATCCTCTCAGTCCCAAAGGCTGAATCCTAACCCTAAAACTCATTAGCTGGAGTCACCAGATAAACACACTGAGTCCTGTCCACTATCCACTCACTAACTCACTCCTGGCCTGTCTGCTGCCAGGTACTGCTGTCCTGTTCTGGAGCATCCTGTTCTTCTGGGTGGGTGTATTTGAGGTGAGGAGAGATTTATGTGAACAGGGGCCTCTCTCCTTGTGTTCTTGTCTCTCTGCATACACACATCCTGACAGATGAAAACCTCATTAGGCACACTCACGCTACTCAGCCAGTGCTTTTTGCTGAACCACTTCCAGACAGAATTTGATCTATTCTGGACCAGCCACTCTTAAATAGTACCCGGGCCAGTACAGGTGAAACACCTTCCCACTAACGAGATGGCAACCAGCACAGGTGTAACACATACTGACTAACGAGGTGACGCAGATCGGTGCACCCTACGTGCTAACGAGCTATTCAAAACATAAATGGAAAAACCAAAACCTGTAACATTATTGATGTGTATATGAATGTGTATGGTGCATATTGATGTGTATCTAGTGATGTGCATAGCGATGTGTATATATTGATGTGTATATAGTGATGTGTATAGTGATGTGTATAGTGATGTGTATAGTGATGTGTATCTAGTGATGTGAATAGCGATGTGTATATATTGATGTGTATATAGTGATGTGTATAGTGATGTGTATAGTGATGTGTATAGTGATGTGTATCTAGTGATCTGTATAGCGATGTGTATCTAGTGATGTGTATAGCGATGTGTATATATTGAGGTGTATATAGTGATGTATATAGTGATGTGTATAATGATGCGTATATAGTGATGTGTATAATGATGTGTATATAGTGATGTGTATAGTGATGTGTATAGTGATGTGTATATGTTGATGTGTATCTAGTGATGTGTATAATGATGTGTATAGCGATGTGTATATAGTGATGTATATAGTGATGTATATAGTGATGTATATAGTGATGTATATAGTGATGTATATAGTGATGTATATAGTGATGTGTATAGTGATGTGTATATAGTGATGTGTATCTAGTGATGTGTATATTGATGTGTATATAGTGATGTATATATTGATGTGTATATAGTGATGTGTATATTGATGTGTATATAGTGATGTATATAGTGATGTGTATAGTGATGTATATAGTGATGTGTATAGTGATGTGTATATAGTGATGTATATATTGATGTGTATATAGTGATGTATATATTGATGTGTATCTAGTGATGTGTATAGTGATGTGTATAGTGATGTGTATATAGTGATGTGTATAGTGATGTGTATAGCGATGTGTATCTAGTGATGTGTATATAGTGATGTATATATTGATGTGTATATAGTGATGTGTATATAGTGATGTGTATATAGTGATGTGTATAGTGATGTGTATATAGTGATGTATATATTGATGTGTATATAGTGATGTGTATATAGTGATGTGTATATATTGATGTGTATATAGTGATGTGTATATATTGATGTGTATATAGTGATGTGTATATAGTGATGTATATAGTGATGTGTATATAGTGATGTATATATTGATGTGTATATAGTGATGTGTATATAGTGATGTGTATATATTGATGTGTATATAGTGATGTGTATATATTGATGTGTATATAGTGATGTGTATAGTGATGTGTATCTAGTGATGTGTATATAGTGATGTATATATTGATGTGTATATAGTGATGTGTATATAGTGATGTGTATAGTGATGTGTATAGTGATGTGTATATAGTGATGTATATATTGATGTGTATCTAGTGATGTGTATATAGTGATGTATATATTGATGTGTATATAGTGATGTGTATATAGTGATGTGTATAGTGATGTGTATAGTGATGTGTATATAGTGATGTATATATTGATGTGTATATAGTGATGTGTATATATTGATGTGTATATAGTGATGTGTATATAGTGATGTGTATATAGTGATGTGTATATAGTGATGTATATATTGATGTGTATATATTGATGTGTATAGTGATGTATATAGTGATGTGTATATATTGATGTGTATATAGTGATGTGTATCTAGTGATGTGTATAGTGATGTGTATATAGTGATGTGTATATAGTGATGTATATATTGATGTGTATATAGTGATGTGTATATAGTGATGTATATAGTGATGTATATAGTGATGTGTATATATTGATGTGTATATATTGATGTGTATCTAGTGATGTGTATATAGTGATGTGTATATAGTGATGTGTATCTAGTGATGTGTATATAGTGATGTGTATATATTGATGTGTATAGTGATGTGTATATAGTGATGTGTATCTAGTGATGTGTATATTGATGTGTATATAGTGATGTATATAGTGATGTGTATCTAGTGATGTGTATATAGTGATGTGTATATAGTGATGTATATAGTGATGTGTATATAGTGATGTGTATATAGTGATGTATATAGTGATGTGTATATAGTGATGTGTATATAGTGATGTATATAGTGATGTGTATATAGTGATGTATATAGTGATGTGTATCTAGTGATGTGTATATAGTGATGTATATATTGATGTGTATATAGTGATGTGTATATATTGATGTGTATATATTGATGTGTATCTAGTGATGTGTATATAGTGATGTGTATATAGTGATGTGTATATAGTGATGTGTATATATTGATGTGTATATATTGATGTGTATCTAGTGATGTGTATATAGTGATGTGTATCTAGTGATGTGTATATAGTGATGTGTATATATTGATGTGTATAGTGATGTGTATATAGTGATGTGTATCTAGTGATGTGTATATAGTGATGTGTATATAGTGATGTGTATATATTGATGTGTATATATTGATGTGTATATCGTGATGTGTATCTAGTGATGTGTATCTAGTGATGTGTATATAGTGATGTGTATATGTTGATGTGTATCTAGTGATGTGTATCTAGTGATGTGTATAGTGATGTGTATATGTTGATGTGTATCTAGTGATGTGTATCTAGTGATGTGTATAGTGATGTGTATATGTTGATGTGTATCTAGTGATGTGTATCTAGTGATGTGTATAGTGATGTGTATATGTTGATGTGTATCTAGTGATGTGTATATATTGATGTGTATATCGTGATGTGTATCTAGTGATGTGTATAGTGATGTGTATATAGTGATGTGTATATATCGTGATGTGTATATATTGATGTGTATAGTGATGTGTATATATTGATGTGTATATATTGATGTATATAGTGATGTGTATTTTGGCGTGTATATATTGATGTATATAGTGATGTATATAGTGATGTATATAGTGATGTATATAGTGATGTATATAGTGATGTGTACAGTGATGTGTATATAGTGATGTATATAGTGATGTATATATTGATGTGTATATAGTGATGTGTATAGCGATGTGTATCTAGTGATGTGTATATAGTGATGTATATATTGATGTGTATCTAGTGATGTGTATATAGTGATGTATATATTGATGTGTATATAGTGATGTATATATTGATGTGTATCTAGTGATGTGTATATAGTGATGTATATATTGATGTGTATATAGTGATGTATATAGTGATGTGTATATAGTGATGTATATATTGATGTGTATATAGTGTGTATATAGTGATGTGTATATAGTGATGTATATATTGATGTGTATATAGTGATGTATATATTGATGTGTATATAGTGATGTGTATCTAGTGATGTGTATATATTGATGTGTATATAGTGATGTGTATATAGTGATGTATATATTGATGTGTATATAGTGATGTATATATTGATGTGTATATAGTGATGTGTATATATGATGTGTATATATTGATGTATAGTGATGTGTATATATTGATGTGTATATAGTGATGTGTATATAGTGATGTGTATAGTGATGTGTATCTAGTGATGTATATATTGATGTGTATATAGTGATGTGTATATATTGATGTGTATATAGTGATGTGTATCTAGTGATGTGTATATATTGATGTGTATATATTGATGTGTATATAGTGATGTGTATATATTGATGTGTATATATTGATGTGTATATAGTGATGTGTATATAGTGATGTGTATATAGTGATGTGTATAGTGATGTGTATATAGTGATGTATATATTGATGTGTATATATTGATGTGTATATAGTGATGTGTATATAGTGATGTGTATATAGTGATGTGTATATAGTGATGTGTATATAGTGATGTGTATATAGTGATGTGTATAGTGATGTGTATATATTGATGTGTATATATTGATGTGTATATATTGATGTGTATATAGTGATGTGTATCTAGTGATGTGTATATAGTGATGTGTATATAGTGATGTGTATATAGTGATGTGTATCTAGTGATGTGTATATATTGATGTGTATATAGTGATGTGTATATATTGATGTGTATATAGTGATGTGTATAGTGATGTGTATATAGTGATGTGTATATATTGATGTGTATATAGTGATGTGTATATAGTGATGTGTATATAGTGATGTGTATATATTGATGTGTATATATTGATGTGTATCTAGTGATGTGTATATATTGATGTGTATATAGTGATGTGTATATAGTGATGTGTATCTATTGATGTGTATCTAGTGATGTGTATCTAGTGATGTGTATATATTGATGTGTATCTAGTGATGTGTATATATTGATGTGTATCTAGTGATGTGTATCTAGTGATGTGTATATATTGATGTGTATATATTGATGTGTATAGATTGATGTGTATATCGTGATGTGTATCTAGTGATGTGTATCTAGTGATGTGTATATAGTGATGTGTATATGTTGATGTGTATATATTGATGTGTATATAGTGATGTGTATCTAGTGATGTGTATATAGTGATGTGTATCTAGTGATGTGTATATAGTGATGTGTATATAGTGATGTGTATATAGTGATGTGTATATAGTGATGTGTATATAGTGATGTATATAGTGATGTATATAGTGATGTATATAGTGATGTATATAGTGATGTGTATAGTGATGTGTATATAGTGATGTGTATCTAGTGATGTGTATAGTGATGTGTATATGTTGATGTGTATCTAGTGATGTGTATAGCGATGTGTATCTAGTGATGTGTATAATGATGCGTATATAGTGATGTGTATCTAGTGATGTGTATAGCGATGTGTATATATTGATGTATATAGTGATGTGTATAGTGATGTGTATAGTGATGTGTATATATTGATGTGTATATATTGATGTAGATATTGATGTGTATAGTGATGTATATACTGATGTGTATAGTGATGTGTATTTTGGCGTGTATATATTGATGTATATAGTGATGTGTATATTGATGTGTATATAGTGATGTATATAGTGATGTATATAGTGATGTATATAGTGATGTATATAGTGATGTATATAGTGATGTATATAGTGATGTGTACAGTGATGTCTATAGTGATATCTATAGTGATGTATATAGTGATGTATATCATGATGTCTATAGTGATGTGTATAGTGATGTATATAGTGATGTGTATATTTATGTGTATAGTGATGTGTATAATGATGTATATAGTGATGTGTGATGTGATGTATACAGTGATGTGTATAGCGAAAATAACGAGACCTTGGTCTCAGCATTGACTTCCTGTTAACATAACGAGACCTTGGTCTCAGCATTGACTCCCTGTTAACATAACGAGACCTTGGTCTCAGCATTGACTCCCTGTTAACATAACGAGACCTTGGTCTCAGCATTGACTCCCTGTTAACATAACGAGACCTTGGTCTCAGCATTGACTCCCTGTTAACATAACGAGACCTTGGTCTCAGCATTGACTCCCTGTCTAAATAAAGACACCTTGGTCTCAGCATTGACTCCCTGTCTAAATAAAGACACCTTGGTCTCAGCATTGACTCCCTGTCTAAATAAAGACACATTGGTCTCAGCATTGACTCCCTGTCTAAATAAAGACACCTTGGTCTCAGCATTGACTCCTGTCTAAATAAAGACACCTTGGTCTCAGCATTGACTCCCTGTCTAAATAAAGACACCTTGGTCTCAGCATTGACTCCCTGTCTAAATAAAGACACCTTGGTCTCAGCATTGACTCTCTGTCTAAATAAAGACACCTTGGTCTCAGCATTGACTCCCTGTCTAAATAAAGACACATTGGTCTCAGCATTGACTCCCTGTCTAAATAAAGACACCTTGGTCTCAGCATTGACTCCTGTCTAAATAAAGACACCTTGGTCTCAGCATTGACTCCCTGTCTAAATAAAGACACCTTGGTCTCAGCATTGACTGTCTAAATAAAGACACCTTGGTCTCAGCATTGACTCCTGTCTAAATAAAGACACCTTGGTCTCAGCATTGACTCCCTGTCTAAATAAAGACACATTGGTCTCAGCATTGACTCCCTGTCTAAATAAAGACACCTTGGTCTCAGCATTGACTCCTGTCTAAATAAAGACACCTTGGTCTCAGCATTGACTCCCTGTCTAAATAAAGACACCTTGGTCTCAGCATTGACTCCTGTCTAAATAAAGACACCTTGGTCTCAGCATTGACTCTCTGTCTAAATAAAGACACCTTGGTCTCAGCATTGACTCCCTGTCTAAATAAAGACACCTTGGTCTCAGCATTGACTCCCTGTCTAAATAAAGACACCTTGGTCTCGGCATTGACTCTCTGTCTAAATAAAGAGACCTTGGTCTCAGCATTGACTCCCTGTCTAAATAAAGACACCTTGGTCTCAGCATTGACTCCCTGTCTAAATAATGACACATTGGTCTCAGCATTGACTCCCTGTCTAAATAAAGACACCTTGGTCTCAGCATTGACTCCCTGTTAAAATAAAGGTTCAAGAAAATAGATAGGTGTTGATTGTCACCCCGGTGCTTTCATCACGCAGGGCTGGACATGGGGTGAAAGGTTAGAGGGGATGCTAAGTGCTGACACTGGGCCACGGGGAGCAAGGGTAAGGGGTAGAGGGGTGGGGTGGTGTGGGGTGGAAGACAAGAATGGGACGACGAGTCAGAAGGGAGGAGTTTAACAATAGCGCCCTCATGATGACATCACAGGGGTCGTGAGTGTGTACTTAGACATGACACATCACACCCTGGCAGGAAATACATAGGGGAAAGAGATCAGGACTCTGGTTTTTGTCAGGGTTCAAAGGGTAGACTTCAGATACATTCTCTCTGTGTTTCCCATGTCGGGCTGGGTGGGCTCCTTTCATGCCTTATGACATAGGTAGGCTTATGCCTCTACGAGATATTGGTAACAATGTATGCCATTAGAAGGTTGATGGATCATGGGGAAGGTGATGTCATCATTCACCATGAGATAGACTGCCTGGTCTACGTGCTGATGAGATCAACAGAGCTGGACTTAAGATAGGAGGCTCCTCCTTGTGCGTTAAACAACAAAAATGTTGAAGTGTGTAACATGGAAATGTGGTAAACTTGTTTTAAATGGTCCTTTCCCAAGGACAGGCAGTCCAGCTGCATCCTGCAATTGAGCTATCCCAGCCCAGAGCAGCACTCATCAGTCTAGCTATCCCAGCCCAAGCAGAGCTCAGCGGTCGAGCTATCCCAGCCCAGAGCAGAGCTCAGCCATCCAGCTATCCCAGCCCAGAGCAGAGCTCAGCCGTCCAGCTATCCCAGCCCAGAGCAGAGCTCAGCCGTCCAGCTATCCCAGCCCAGAGCAGAGCTCAGCCGTCCAGCTATCCAAGCCCAAGCAGAGCTCAGCCGCCCAGCTATCCCAGCCCAGAGCTCAGCCATTCAGCTATCCCAGCCCAGAGCAGAGCTCAGCCGTCCAGCTATCCCAGCCCAGACCTCAGCTGTCCAGCTATCCCAGCGCAGAGCAGAGCTCAGCAGTCTAGCTATCCAAGCCCAAGCAGAGCTCAGCCGTTCAGCTATCCCAGCCCAGAGCTCAGCCGTCCTGCTACCCCAGCCCAGAGCAGAGCTCAGCCGTCCAGCTATCCCAGCCCAGAGCAGAGCTCAGCAGTCTAGCTATCCCAGCCCAGAGCTCAACCGTCCAGCTATCCCAGCCCAGAGCTCAACCGTCCAGCTATCCCAGCCCAGAGCTCAACCGTCCAGCTATCCCAGCCCAGAGCTCAACCGTCCAGCTATCCCAGCCCAGCCCAGAGCTCAGCCGTCCAGCTATCCCAGCCCAGAGCTCAACCGTCCAGCTATCCCAGCCCAGAGCTCAACCGTCCAGCTATCCCAGCCCAGAGCTCAGCCGTCCTGCTACCCCAGCCCAGAGCAGAGCTCAGCCGTCCAGCTATCCCAGCCCAGAGCAGAGCTCAGCAGTCTAGCTATCCCAGCCCAGAGCTCAACCGTCCAGCTATCCCAGCCCAGAGCTCAACCGTCCAGCTATCCCAGCCCAGAGCTCAACCGTCCAGCTATCCCAGCCCAGAGCTCAACCGTCCAGCTATCCCAGCCCAGCCCAGAGCTCAGCCGTCCAGCTATCCCAGCCCAGAGCTCAACCGTCCAGCTATCCCAGCCCAGAGCTCAACCGTCCAGCTATCCCAGCCCAGCCCAGAGCTCAGCCGTCCAGCTATCCCAGCCAAAGCAGAGCTCAGAATGCCTATTGTGTCTGGTTGTGTCCCATTGCTGCTACTGCTATTACTTACTACTAGGCTATAACACATATCCTGCTGCATAAAGTACTGTAAACCATATTCTAGCGTCTCACCCTTTACGAGCGAAATAACCCATTATTGTTTGTTTTTAATTTGCAGCAGGAGAGGACCGCTGTAAACACAATACAAAACCTACGCGACATAAAAAGTGCTCACTGCTCGTAAAGATGTAACAAAGACGCTCCCGGTTCATGCAGTCACTTTGAAATGAAACAACGTTTCGGAGCAGCTACAATGCCTCAAAATACTTTGTTTAGACTTTTATCTTACCTTTACGAAGAAAGAATCCATTTAAAATAAATTATCCTCCACAAAACTCTTCTAATCTTAGATTCCAGTTACCACAGTAGCGCTGAGGCGGAATATGTAATTCCAGATGACTTCCACTCCCGAGCTGACGTCAAGATGAGAGAAGTTCCATCCGCACTCTTTCTTCTCAAAACGGGAATCCAGACCAGGTAAACCACGAATTCCTATTAACGTCCCAGTAAAAAAAGCAGTTGTTAACTGGATTTAAAAGACGTCAAAACAAACCAACAGCCCGTCCGTCTGGGATAGGGCGCAGCCGCGTCCCGTGTATACCGTGTCTGTGTATTCTAACCGGTATGAATGAGGACGGCGTATTGAGCTCTGTCATTGGAGGCGGAGCTTGAAGCGGTAGACCCCATGGAGCACGCCCTTATTGGAACAATGTAACAGCACTATCTGCTGATGATGAATTTGTTATCATCATTTTAATTTATATTATTAGTAGTTTAGTAGGTTGTAGTTATATACAGTAGTAGTTCTTATGTTATCAATCACATCACACTAAGATACATGTAAAAAATAATGTAAAAAAGGGTCCTGATTGCTGAAGCATATGTTGTTCAAGAGTCAGGGTTATCCAGGGTCAGGGTTATCCAGGGTCAGGGTTATTCAATCAAGGTTATCCAGGGTCAGAGTTATTCAGGGTCAGAGTTATCCAGGGTCAGGATTATTCAATCAGGGTTATCCAGGGTCAGGGTTATCCAGGGTCAGGGTTATCCAGGGTCCGGGTTATTCAGGGTCAGAGTTATCCACGGTCAGGGTTATCCAGGATCAGGGTTATCCAGGGTCAGGGTTATCCAGGGTCAAGGTTATCCAGGGTCAGGGTTATCCAGGGTCAGGGTTATCCAGGGTCAGGGTTATCCAGGGTCAGGGTTATTCAACTAGGGTTATCCAAGGTCAGGGTTATCAAGGGTCAGGGTTATTCAACCAGGGTTATCCAGGGTCAAGGTTATCCATGACCAGGGTTATTCAACCAGGGTTATCCAGGGTCAGGGTTATTCAATCAGGGTTATCCAGGGTCAGGGTTATTCAACCAGGGTTATCCAGGGTCAAGGTTATCCAGGGTCAGGGTCATTCAACCAGGGTTATCCAGGGTCAGGGTTATTCAATCAGGGTTATCCAGGGTCAGTGTTATCCAGGGTCAGAGTTATCCAGGGTCAGAGTTATTCAATCAGGGTTATTCAATCAGGGTTATCCAGGGTCAGGGTTATTCAATCAGGGTTATCCAGGGTCAGAGTTATTCAGTGTCAGGGTTATCCAGGGTCAGGGTTATACAGGGTCAGGGTTATTCAGGGTCAGAGTTAACCAGGGTCAGAGTTATCCAGGGTCAGGTTTATCCAGGGTCAGGGTTATTCAACCAGGGTTATCCAGGGTCAGGATTATCCAGGGTCAGGGTTATCCAGGGGCAGGGTTATTCAGGGTCAGAGTTATCCAGGGTCAGGGTTATTCAACCAGGGTTATCCAGGGTCCGGGTTATCCAGGGTCAGGGTTATCCAGGGTCAAGGTTATTCAGTCAGGGTTATCCAGGGTCAGGGTTATCCAGGGTCAGGGTTATCCAAGGTCAAGGTTATTCAGTCAGGGTTATCCAGGGTCAGGGTTATCCAGGGTCAGGGTTATCCAGGGTCAGGGTTATTCAGGGTCAGAGTTATCCAGGGTCAGGGTTATTCAACCAGGGTTATCCAGGGTCCGGGTTATCCAGGGTCAGGGTTATCCAGGGTCAAGGTTATTCAGTCAGGGTTATCCAGGGTCAGGGTTATGCAGGGTCAGGGTTATCCAAGGTCAAGGTTATTCAGTCAGTGTTTTCCAGGGTCAGGGTTATCCAGGGTCAGGGTTATCCAGGGTCAGGGGTATCCAAGGTCAAGGTTATTCAGTCAGGGTTATCCAGGGTCAGGGTTATCCAGGGTCAGGGTTATCCAGGGTCAGAGTTATCAGGGGTCAGGGTTATCCAGGGTCAGAGTTATCCAGGGTCAGGGTTATCCAGGGTCAAGGTTATTCAGTCAGGGTTATCCAGGGTCAATGTTATTCAGTCAGGGTTATCCAGTCAAGGTGTTTGTGATAATCTCCCCTTTCCACAGTGGGGTAACATTAGTTTGTAGCCCAAATGGTTTGGATAATACAAGTTGCACATCGACGGTACCGATTTCAGACGAGTCTCAAGGGGCTTGTGGGGGTCGTAGAGCAAAACGAAGACCACCATCGTGTTTGTGAGAGTCTCCCCTTTTAATAGTTTGTAGGCCAAACCGTTCGGACGCTACAGACAATTTTGTGGGAAGACCGATTTTCACGATGTCTCATGGTCCGACAAACAACGCTGTAGCTCGGCCACCTTCCACCGCAGATGCGGAAGTGCGACAGGGGTAGATGCAGTGGATTGATATCTCTAGCTTTAACTAACGAATGATAATGTGGATGGTTTATTATTATGTTACTTAGATTGACGGGTGGGTCAATAGACTCTTAAGGATTAATTGCGTAGGCCAAGTTCCTCACTGCAGCCTCCCCATCACAAAGTGTTTAAATTGCATAGGCCAAATTCCTCATCATGTCTGTGCTTATCCACACCTAGATCAGACTCTGGAGGCTCCAGCACATTAGTTCAGTAATCTGTATGGATCCACAGGCATCGTACTAATGTCTCTATCTCTGTGACCCAGACTCCTGGGTCTATGTGGGTCTAGTCTTACCATTACGCTGCAGCTCACACACCGCGGTTGGTTCACTGGGAACAATCAGTAGCGAAGACGATAAAAGGAAAAGGAAACTATGATATCTTGGTGGTCAGCGCAGTATTGGTGGTTTTGATATTACTTTTGGATAAGAAATATAAACAAAAAGGAAATAATGAATATCAGGAAAAGGCTTAGTGTAGTTTCAGTCAAGTCTGAGCAGCAGCAGTTTGATCAAGTTGTTACCAGACGCCAAGACGTTAACCAGGCTTAATCTGTTATCCTCACGTTAACCAGGCTTAATCTGTTATCCTCACGTTAACCAGGTTTAATCTGCTATCCTCACGTTAACCAGGCTTAATCTGTTATCCTCACGTTAACCAGGTTTAATCTGTTATCCTCACGTTAACCAGGCTTAATCTGTTATCCTCACGTTAACCAGGTTTAATCTGTTATCCTCACGTTAACCAGGTTTAATCTGTTATCCTCACGTTAACCAGGCTTAATCTGTTATCCTCACGTTAACCAGGTTTAATCTGTTATCCTCACGTTAACCAGGCTTAATCTGTTATCCTCACGTTAACCAGGTTTAATCTGTTATCCTCACGTTAACCAGGCTTAATCTGTTATCCTCACGTTAACCAGGTTTAATCTGCTATCCTCACGTTAACCAGGTTTAATCTGCTATCCTCACGTTAACCAGGTTTAATCTGTTATCCTTATGTTAACCAGGTTTAATCTGTTATCCTCACGTTAACCAGGTTTAATCTGTTATCCTCACGGTAACCAGGTTTAATCTGCTATCCTCACGTTAACCAGGCTTAATCTGTTATCCTCACATTAACCAGGTTTAATATGTTATCCTCACGTTAACCAGGTTTAATCTGTTATCCTCACGTTAACCAGGTTTAATCTGGCATCCTCACGTTAACCAGGTTTAATCTGTTATCCTCACGTTAACCAGGTTTAATCTGTTATCCTCACGTTAACCAGGTTTAATCTGGTATCCTCACGTTAACCAGGTTTAATCTGTTATCCTTACGTTAACCAGGTTTAATCTGTTATCCTCACGTTAACCAGGATTAATCTGATATCCTCACGTTAACCAGGTTTAATCTGTTATCCTCACGTTAACCAGGTTTAATATCTTATCCTCACGTTAACCAGGTTTAATCTGTTATCCTCACGTTAACCAGGTTTAATCTGTTATCCTCACGGTAACCAGGTTTAATCTGCTATCCTCATGTTAACCAGGTTTAATCTGTTATCCTCACGGTAACCAGGTTTAATCTGTTACCCTCACGTTAACCAGGTTTAATCTGTTATCCTCACGTTAACCAGGTTTAATCTGTTATCCTCAGGGTAGTACATTGGTGGTTTGAAGATATCCCTCTAGTGGTGTGTGGGGCAGTGCTTTGGCAAAGTGGGTGGGGTTATATCCTGCCTGTTTGGCCCTGTCCAGGGGTATCGTTGGACGGGGCCACAGTGTCTCCCGACCCCTCCTGTCTCAGCCTCCAGTATTTATGTTGCAATAGTTGACCTGTCGGGGGTCTAGGGTCGGTTTGTTATATCTGAAGTACTTCTCCTGTCTTATCCGGTGTCCTGTGTGAATTTAAGTGTGCTCCCTCTAATTCTCTCTCTCTCCCTCCCCTTCTGAAGGACCTGAGCCCTGGGACCTTGTCTCAGGACCACCTGGCCTGATGACTCCTTGCTGTCCCCAGTCCACCTGGTTCTGCTGCTGCTCCAGTTTCAACTGTTCTGCCTGTGGCTATGGAATCCTGACCTGTTCACCGGACGTGTTACCCTGTTTTCGACTCTCTCTCTCTACCGCATCTGCTGTTTCTAACTTTGAATGATCGGCTATGAAAAGCCAACTGACATTTACTCCTGAGGTGCTGACCTTTGCATCCTCTAAAACCACTGTGATTATTATTATTTGACCCTGCTGGTCATCTATGAACTTTTGAACATCTTGGCAAGGTACTGTTATAATGTCAACCCGGCACAGCCAGAAGAGGACTGGCCACCCCTCAGTGTCACGATCGTTTGTAGAAACAGACCAAGGCGCAGCGTACATAGAGTTCAGCATGTTTAATCAAATGAAACTCACAAAAACAATAACCGATACCTGACGCTCAAGCAGTGCTCACAGGCAACTACACAGAACACAATATCCCACAAACACAGCTGGGAACAAACACTACTTAAATATGATCCACAATTAGAGACAATGAATACCAACTGTCTCTACTTGGGAATCACACAAATCACCAACATAGAAACATGAAAACTAGAACACCCACATAGAAATTATAAACTAGACTATCCCCCCCAGTCACACCCTGCTTCTACACCTGCATTGCTTGCTGTTGGGGGTTTTTAGGCTGGGTTTCTGTACAGCACTTTGTGACATTGGCTGATGTAAAAAGGGCTTTATAAATACATTTGATTGTTTGATTGATTGATTGATTGAGTGACGTTAATCAGGTGTCATGACGTTGGCCTGTTGGGGGAGGTTTATGACCCCCATAAATACCTTTCCCCTTTTCTCTCTCTCTACTCTATAGAGTTGTAAAGCCTTTGTAACATAGAGAGTTTGTTAACATCGAAAGGTGGGAAATGGAACCATATTTCGGTAATCCAACCAGTTGAAAATATGCATTGGTACTTAATGAATATGATCTCAGATCAGCTGATGTCTGAGACATTACTACTAATGACAGGAACATAAACTGTATCTTGGAAAGCCGACACTGCAACGGCAGATTTCCTCCTCTTCGTCTGAAGAGGAGTAAGGATCGGACCAAGATGCGGCGTGGTAAGTGTTCATGACGAATTTTAATAAGAAAAGCCTGAACACTATGAAATACAAAACAATAAACGATAACATGAAATAAACCAAACCGAAACAGTACTGTGTGGTGACAAACACAGACAAGGAAACAAACACCCACAAACCAACAGTGCTACCTAAGTATGATTCTCAATCAGAGACTACTAACGACACCTGCCTCTGATTGAGAACCATACCAGGCCGAAACAGAAACCAAACATAGAAACACAAAACATAGACTGCCCACCCCAACTCATGCCCTGACCATACTAAATAAAGACAAAACAAAGGAAAAAAAAGGTCAGAACGTGACAGACAAAATCTGTGGAGGCTGTGGTGTGGGGGATGTGCTTTGGCAAAGTGGGTGGGGTTATATCCTTCCTGTTTGGCCATGTCCGGGGGTGTCATCGGATGGGGCCACAGTGTCTCCTGACCCCTCCTGTCTCAGCCTCCAGTAGTTTATGTGTCGGGGGGCTAGGGTCAGTTTGTTATATCTGGAGTACTTCTCCTGTCCTATCCGGTGTCCTGTGTGAATTTAAGTATGCTCTCTCTAATTCTCTCTCTTTCTTTCTCTCTCTCTCTCGGAGGACCATGCCTCAGGACTACCTGACATGATGACTCCTTGCTGTCCCCAGTCCACCTGGCCGTGCTGCTGCTCCAGTTTCAACTGTTCTGCCTGTGATTATTATTATTTGACCATGCTGGTCATTTATGAACATTTTAACATCTTGGCCATGTTCTGTTATAATCTCCACCCAGCACAGCCAGAAGAGGACTGGCCACCCCACATAGCCTGGTTCCTCTCTAGGTTTTTTCCTAGGTTCTGGCCTTTCTAGGGAGTTTTTCCTAGCCACCGTGCTTCTACACCTGCATTGCTTGCTGTTTGGGGTTTTAGGCTGGGTTTCTGTACAGCACTTTGAGATATCAGCTGATGTACGAAGGGCTAAATAAATACATTTGATTTGATTTGATTCTAGTTATCAGATTCACATGGAATTGTTGTGCAATTTAAATGTTTAAATATGAAACTATTTGTAAAAAGATTAAATGTAATTTTAGCTTTTAAATGAGAGAACAGTTTGTCATAGAGAAATAATTCATATTAATTACAGATAAATTATTTTATAGAATAGCATGTGATGTCACTTATTCCGGCATAGCCAAAGACACGACACAGGTTTAATCTGTTATACTCACGTTAACCAGGTTTAATATGTTGCTTCCCAAAAGCCTTTGAGTTCATTTCCTCCTGAATCCAAGAAGATATGGGACACAAGTGTTTTAATCCTCTGAATCATTATGATACAGCAGTCAGACTCACTGACCTGTCCTTCCCCTGGGATCAGAAATAGAGATAAATCCTCATAAAATAAATCAAATAATAACTTGAATGACTTCCAGGTGGCTCTGACAGATTGTGCCACGTGAGCAATGTGAATAAATGTCCTCTATTTGGAACACAATGATAGGTGGATGTTTTCCTTTTGAAAAATCAAAAGAATACGACCTGTGTGTCTACAGTGAGGATGAAGACGACCTGTGTGTCTACAGTGGGGATGAAGACGACCTGTGTGTCTACAGTGGGGATGAAGACGACCTGTGTGTCTACAGTGGGGATGAAGACGACCTGTGTGTCTACAGTGGGGATGAAGACGACCTGTGTGTCTACAGTGGGGATGAAGACGACCTGTGTGTCTACAGTGGGGATGAAGACGACCTGTGTGTCTACAGTGGGGATGAAGACGACCTGTGTGTCTACAGTGAGCATGAAGACGACCTGTGTGTCTACAATGGGGATGAAGACGACCTGTGTGTCTACAGTGAGGATGAAGACGACCTGTGTGTCTACAGTGAGCATGAAGACGACCTGTGTGTCTACAATGGGGATGAAGACGACCTGTGTGTCTACAGTGAGGATGAAGACGACCTGTGTGTCTACAGTGAGGATGTTGTTAGCTGTATCAGAACACGAAGTCGTAGGATAAGCTGCTTTTCTGTTATAAAATAATCAAGATGGAGTCAGAGAGAAGCCTCTTTCTCATTTGACAACATGAGTTGACCTGCGCTATGAATTCAACCTCTTTATCTCCCTGCGTTCTTTTTCACTAAACAGTTTGTCTTGAATTTAGCAGAATACAATTAATCTGATAAAACCAGATGCCACCAGATCAGAAGTAAATATAAAGACATATACTCCTCCTACTTGACCCAAATGTTTCACATCCGATGGTCAAAGTCTGAGAAATAGACTGTGATTTCAAATCAAATCAAATTGTATTAGTCACAGACAACAGGTGTAGCTTACAGTGAAATGCTTACTTGAGAGCACCTAACCAACAGTGCAGTTTAAAAAAAAACAAGAGATAAAGTAACAAGTAATTAAAGAGCAGCAGTAAAATAACAATAGCGAGACTATATACAGGGAGGTACCGGTACAGAGTCAATGTGCGGGGGGCACCGGTTAGTTGAGGTAGTATGTACATGTAGGTAGAGTTATTAAAGTGACAATGCATAGATGACAACAGAGAGTACCCATGGTGTAAAGGTGGGGTGGGGGGGGAAGGGGCACTACAAATAGTCTGGGTCGCCATTTGACTAGATGTTCAGGAGTCTTATGGATTGGGGGTAGAAGGTGTTTAGAAGCCTCTTGGACCTAGACTTGGCGCTCCGGTACCACTTGCCGTGCGGTAGCAGAGAGAACAGTCTATGACTAGGGTGGCTGGAGTCTTTGACCATTTTTAGGGCCTTCCTCTGACACTGCCTGGTATAGAGGTCCTGAATGGCAGGAAGCTTGGCCCTAGTAATGCACTGGGCCGTTCGCACTACCCTCTGTAGTGCCTTGCGGTCGGAGGCCGAGCATTTGCCATACCAGACAGTGATGCAACCAGATGCTCTCGATGGTGCAGCTGTAGAACCTTTTGAGGATCTGAGGACCCATGCCAAATCTTTTCAGTCTCCTGAGGAGGATTAGGTTTTGTTGTGCCCTCTTCACGACTGTCTTGGTGTGCTTGGACCATGTTAGTTTGTTGGTGATGTGGACACCAAGGAACTTGAAGCTCTCAACCTGCTCCACTGTAGCCCCGTCGATGAGAATGGGGGCGTGCTCGGTCCTCTTTTTCCTGTGTTCCACAATCATCTCGTTTGTCTTGATCACATTGAGGGAGAGGTTGTTGTCCTAGCCCAACATGGCTGAGCTGTAGTCAATGAATTACATTCTCACATAGGTGTTCCTTTTGTCCAGGTGGTAAAGGGCAGTATGGAGTGCAGTAGAGATTGCATCATCTGCTGGGGCGGTATGCAAGTAGGAGTGGGTCTAGGGTTTCTGGGATGATGGTGTTTATGTGAGCGATGACCAGCCTTTCAAAGCACTTCATGGCTACAGACTTGAGTGTTACGAGTCGGTAGTCGTTTAGGCAGGTTAGTGTTCTTGGGCAAAGGCACTATGGTGGCCTGCTTGAAACATGTTGTTATTAAAGACTCGGACAGGGAGAGGTTGAAAATGTAAGTGAAGACACTTACGAGTTGGTCAGCGCATGCACGGAGTACATGTCCTGGTAATCCGTCTGGCCCTGTGGCCTTGTGAATGTTGATCTGTTTAAAGGTCTTACTCACATCGGCTGTGGAGAGCGTAATCACACAGTCTTCCAGAACAGCTGGTGCTCTCATGCATGCTTCAGTGTTACTTGCCTCGAAGAGAGCATAGAAGTAGTTTAGCTCTTCTGGTAGGCTCGTGTCACTGGGCAGCTCTCGACTGTGCTTCCCTTTGTAGTCTGTAATGGTTTGCAAGCCCTGCCACATCCGATTCGGGCATAGCGGCATTTCTTATAAGCTTAGGGTTAGAGTCCCACTCCTTGAAAGCGGCAGCTCTAGCCTTTAGCTCAGTGCTGATGCTACCTGTAATCCATGGCCTCTGGTTGGGGTATGATAAAGCCAGTGACTGATGTGGTGTACTCTTCAATGCCATCGGAGGAATCCCAGAAAATATTCCAGTATGTGCTGCAAAACAGTCCTGTAGCATCTGCTTCCACTGACCACTTTTTTTTATTGATCTAGTCACTGGTGCTTCCTGCTTTAATTTTAGCTTGTAAGCAGGAATCAGGAGGATAGAATTATGGTCAGATTTGCTAAATGGAGTGCGAGGGAGATCTTTGTATGCGTGTCTATGTGTGGAGTATAGGTGGTCCAGAGTTCTTTTCCCTCTGGTTGCACATTTAACATGCTGATAGAAATTTGGTAAAACTTGGATTTACGTTTCCCTGCAATAAAGTCCCCGGCCACTAGGAGCGCCGCCTCTGGGTGAACGTTTTCTTGTTTGCTTATGGCGGAATACAGCTCATTCAATGCTATCTAAATCAAATCAAATCAAATTTTATTTGTCACATACACATGGTTAGCAGATGTTAATGCGAGTGTAGCGAAATGCTTGTGCTTCTAGTTCCGACAATGCAGTAATAACGAACAAGTAATCTAACTAACAATTCAAAAAAAAAACTACTGTCTTATACACAGTGTAAGGGGATAAAGAATATGTACATAAGGATATATGAATGAGTGATGGTACAGAGCAGCATAGGCAAGATACAGTAGATGGTATCGAGTACAGTATATACATATGAGATGAGTATGTAAACCAAGTGGCATAGTTAAAGTGGCTAGTGATACATGTATTACATAAGGATGCAGTCGATGATATAGAGTACAGTATCTACGTATGCATATGAGATGAATAATGTAGGGTAAGTAACATTATATAAGGTAGCATTGTTCAAAGTGGCTAGTGATATATTTACATCATTTCCCATCAATTCCCATGATTAAAGTGGCTGGAGTAGAGTCAGTGTCATTGACAGTGTGTTGGCAGTAGCCACTCAATGTTAGTGGTGGCTGTTTAACAGTCTGATGGCCTTGAGATAGAAGCTGTTTTTCAGTCTCTCGGTCCCGGCTTTGATGCACCTGTACTGACCTCGCCTTCTGGATGACAGCGGGGTGAACAGGCAGTGGCTCGGGTGGTTGATGTCCTTGATGATCTTTATGGCCTTCCTGTAGCATCGGGTGGTGTAGGTGTCCTGGAGGGCAGGAAGTTTGCCCCCGGTCTTAGTGCCAGCCTCTGATCGTGGTGGTATGTAAACAGCTACAAAGAATACAGATGAAAACTCTCTAGGTAGATAGTGTGGTCTACAGCTTGTCATGAGATACTCTACTTCAGGCGAGTAATAGCTTCAGACTTCCTTAGATATCGTGCACCAGCTGTTGTTTTCAAAAATAAATACATAGACCCCCGCCCCTTGTCTTACCAGACACCGCTGTTCTATCCTGCTGGTACATCGTATAACCAGCCAGCTGTATGTTGATGTTGTCGTCGTATCAGTGTCAGGGCTCTGGGCCCGTATTCATAAAACTTCTCAGAATAGGAATGCTGATCTTGGACCCCCCTGTCCATATAAACTTAATCATTATGATCTAAAAGGCTAATCTGATCCTACATCAGCATTGCTACACTGAGACACTTCATGAGTATTGATGTACCGATTCGGTACAGCTAGGTACAGGACCAATCAGAGCTGTACCTGTCTCAGTGCCAAGTAGGTATAGGAACTATCAGAGCTGTACTTGTCTCAGTGCTAGGAAGGTATAGGAACAATCAGAGCTGTACCTGTCTCAGTGCCAGGTTGGTATAGGAACTATAAGTGAGGTATAGGAGCTATCAGTGTGGTATAGGAGCTATCAGTGAGGTATAGGAGCTATCATACCTATATGAGCTGATAGGTAGGTATGGGAACTATCATGTAGGTATAGGAAATATCAGGGAGGTATAGGAACTGTCAGATAGGTATAGGAGCTGTCTGTTAGGTAAAGGAACTATCAGGGATATAATTGAACTATCAGGGAGGTAATTGAACTATCAGGGAGGTAATTGAACTATCAGGTAGGTATATGAACCGTCAGGGAGGTATAGAAACTGTCAGGTAGGTATAGGAACTGTCAGGTATGTATAGGAGCTGTTAGGTAGGTATGGGAACTATCAGGGAGGTACATGAACTATCAGGTAGGTATAGGAACTGTCAGATGGGTATAGGAGCTTTTAGGTAGGTATAGGAACTGTCAGGGAGGTACAGGAACTGTCAGGGATGTATAGGAACTGTCAGGGAGGTATAGGAGCTGTTTGCTAGGTATAGGTACTGTCTGTTAGGTAAAGGAACTATCGGGGAGGTATATGAACTATCAGGGAGGTATAGGAACTATCAGATAGGTATAGGAACTGTCAGATAGGTATAGGAACTGTCAGATAGGTGTAGGAACTATCAGATAGGTATAGGTACTGTCAGATAGGTATAGGAACTGTCAGATAGGTATAGGAACTGTCAGATAGGTATAGGTACTGTCAGATAGGTATAGGAACTGTCAGATAGGTATAGGAACTATCAGATAGGTATAGGAACTGTCAGATAGGTATAGGAACTATCAGATAGGTATAGGAACTGTCAGATAGGTATAGGTACTGTCAGATAGGTATAGGAGCTGTTAAGTAGGGGTAGGTACAGTCAGGGAGGTTTAGGAACTATCAGGGAGGTATAAGAACTGTCAGATAGGTATAGGTACTGTCAGGGAGGTATATGAACTGTCAGGTAGGTATAGGAACTGTCAGGGAGGCATAGGAACGGTCAGATAGGTATAGGTACTGTCAGGGAGGTATGGGAACTTTCAGATGGGTATAGGAACTTTCTGATAGGTATAGGAACTGTCAGGTAGGTGTAGGGGCTGTTAGGTAGGTGTAGGTACAGTCAGGTAGATGTAGGGGCTGTTAGGTAGGTTTAGGTACAGTCAAGTAGGTGTAGGGGCTGTTAGGTATGTGTAGGTACGGTCAGGTAGGTATGACGATGATTTGTAGGGGTCCAGATTTTGCAGCTCTTTCAGAACATTGGCTATCTGGATTTGGGTAAAGGAGAAATGGTGGGGGCTTTGGCGGGTTGCTGTGGAGGGTGCCGGGCAGTTGACCGGGGTAGGATGTACCGATCCTGTGCAGGTGTTGTTACATGTGGTCTGCCACTGCGAGGACGATCAGCTGTCCGTCCTGTCTCCCTGTAGTGCTGTCTTACAGTCTCACAGTACGGACATTGTAATTTATTGCCCTGGCCACATCTGCAGTCCTAATGCCTCCTTGCAGCATGCCTGAGGCACGTTCAAGCAGATGAGCAGGGACCCTGGGCATCTTTATTTTGGTGTTTTTCAGAGTCAACAGAAAGGCTTCTTTAGTGTCCAAAGACCATAATTGCCTACCGTCTGTAAGCTGTTAGTGTCTTAACGACCGTTCCACAGGTGCATGTTCATCAATTGTTTATGGTTCATTGAACAAGAATGGGAAACAGTGTTTAAACCCTTTACAGTGAAGATCTGTCAAGTTATTTGGATTTTATTGAATTATCTTTGAAAGACAGGGTCCTGAAAAAAGGATGTTTATTTTTTTGCTGAGTTATAAATGGACTGCAGAGATTGAAGTCCTATAGAATAGACTGTAGAGAATGAAATCACGTTGAAAACTCTAGGGAATTAAGTAATATAGGATGGACTGTAGAAGATGTAGACATATAGAATAGACTCCAGAGAATTAAGTGATATAGTGTAGACTGTAGGCAAAGAAGTCCTACAGAATAGACTGTAGAGAATGATGTCATGCAGAATAGACTCTAAATTATGAAGTCAGATATAGAATAGACTGTTATTTTCCTGACACCAAACTCCCAGGGCCCTCACCTCCTCCCTGTAGGTCATCTCGACGTTGTTGGCAATCAAGCCTACTACTGTAGTGTTGTCTGCAAACTTGATGATTGAGTTGGAGGTGTGCATTGCCATACAGTCATTGGTGAACAGGGAGTACAGGAGAGGGCTGAGAACGCACCCTTGTGGGGTTCAGTGTTGAGGATCAGCGGGGTGGAGATGTTGTTTCCTACCCTCACCACCTGGGGGCGGCCCGTCAGAAAGTCCAGGACCCAGTTGCACAGGGCGGGGTCGAGACCCAGGGTCTCGAGCTTAATGATGAGTTTGGAGGGTACTATGGTGTTTAACGCTGAGCTGTAGTCGATGAACAGCATTCTCACATAGGTATTCCTCTTGTCCAGATGGGTTAGGGCAGTGTGCAGTGTGATTGCGATTGCGTCGTCTGTGGACCTATTTGGGCGGTAAGCAAATTGGAGTGGGTCTAGGGTGTCAGGTAGGGTGGGGTGATATGATCCTTGACTAGTCTCTCAAAGCATTTCATGATGACGGAAGTGAGTGCTACGGAGCGATAGTCGTTTAGCTCAGTTACCTTAGCTTTCTTAGGAACAGGAACAATGGTGGCCCTCTTGAAGCATGTGGGAACAGCAGACTGGGATAGGGATTGATTGATCGGGATTGATTGTCCTCAAAGTGAGCAAAGAAGTTGTTTAGTTTATCTGGGAGCAAGACATCGGTGTCCGCGATGGGGCTGGCTTTCTTTTTGTAATCCGTGATTGACTGTAGACCCTGCGACATACCTCTCGTGTCTGAGCAGTTGAATTGTCTCTATACTGACACTTAGCTTGTTTGATTGCCTTGCGGAGGGAATAGCTACACTGTTTGTATTCGGTCATGTTTCCGATCGCCTTGCCCTGATTAAAAGCAATGGTTCGCGCTTTCAGTTTTGCTCGAATGCTGCCATCAATCCATGGTTTCTGGTTGGGGAGTTTTTTTTTTTTTTTTGTAACAGTATTTTTATTGGAATTTCACAATTTTCACCCATATTAAGAGATACAACAACAGAGACAAAGCACACAGAACAAAAACAAGAAAAACAGCACCCACTTACACATATCTACGTGCATATATATACACATACATACATACACATACATACACACACATACATATACCCATGCATATACACACACATACGTATACATACACGCACGCACACACACACATATACACACCCATACATACGTACACCATTTTCCTCTTCCCGCTCGGTGCTTCTCTCACCCCATCACCATCATTGCGTCTCTCAATACATACATTTTAAACAAACTTACAAACAGAAATTAAACAAAAAAGCTCAGTTTAAACCAAGAGGTTAGGTTCCACACATGGAACGTACAGTGTAGTTCTGAAATACATAGATCCCCGCCATTCTAAGAGAATCCTTGCAGCATAGTAGCTGATACCTCAGGTTCTAGGTAATTTAGATAAGGTTCCCATACTTTGTAGAACAGGTCTGTTTTAGAATGCAATGTACATGTCAGATATTCCAGAGGCACCCATTCAAATAGTATCTTATGCCAATCTAACCTCTTAAGCTTCCCCCTACTTTTCGGAAATTCTGTTAAAAATCGCGCAACATTTTGGCGTCCTGCTACTCAGGCCAGGAATATAGTATATGCATATGATTAGTATGTGTGGATAGAAAACACTCAGACGTTTCCAAAACTGTTTAAATCACGGCTGTGACTATAACAGAACGTCTGTTTCATCGAAAAGCGCAGGAAAATCTGATCACTGGAGATGGAAAAAAGTATCCATGCGCCACTCCCATGAATTGTTAAAGGTGAACCGTAATATATGAGGCCAAGCTTGCAGTACCTACAGCTACCACAGGATCTATAGAGTCTCCTCATTTGAATCTGAATTGATTCTTGGTAGATCCGCCCAAAGGGAACCGATTCTCTCCGACCACCAACCCGAGGCATTGTCTGCCTTTTTCTCCGGACATTTTTCCACACGGCAGGCTATCGAATTTACATCGCCTCCTGATGATTTTTATAGCTTATTAACGTGTAGTTATACCTAAAGTTGCATTAGAAAGGTATTTCAAGTGTTTTGTAAAAGTTTATCGTCAATTTTTAACTTTTAAAAATGACGTTACGTTATGAAACGCTCTTTTTTCCGTTTTCCACACAGTCTTCATAGATCGATATCTAGGCTATATATGGACCGATTTAATCCAAAAAAGACCCAGTATTGATTATGGGACATCAAGGTGTGCAAAGAAAGAAGATGGTCAAAGGTAATTAATGTTTTATATTTTATTGTGCGGTTTGTGTAGCGCCGACTATGCTAATTCTTTTGTTTACATCCCCTACGGGTCTTTTGGGGTGTTGCATGCTATCAGATAATAGCTTCTCATGCTTTCGCCGAAAAGCATTTTAAAAATCTGACACGGTGGCTAGATTCACAATGACTGTAGCTTTATTTTAATACCAAACATGTGTATTTTAATGAACGTTTGCGTTTTAACTAATACCATTAGCATATAGCGTCGCGCATGTGCATTTCTAGAGCTCTAGGTGAGACGTCTGTCTCAAGTAAGCTCAAGATTAATAGAAGGAACCTTATCACTAATCCACTGTAAAAGGATGTTTTTCCTCGCTGCGAAGGTAAGGATGTTGTAAAGCCTCCTTTTACCGACAGAAGTAACATGCCTACTAGGGAGACCTAACAGTAAAGAAACTGGGTCCAATTCTAGATCAACCCCTAGGATCTTTTCAATTTCTTGCAGAACACCAGACCAGTATCTTTGTATTTTGGTAAACAATGTGTTAGGGTGCCTGTATCAGTTTTGCATTTAAGACACTGAGGGGAAGAGGAAGTGGGGCTAAAAGCATGTCTGCGATTTGGGGATACATGCAATCTGTGTATTATTCTTAATTGGATTGCTCTAGTACGGTTACATATAGATATTGTTTTTGCATATCTCCAAATGTCCTCCCACATCTCTTCGTCAATAGTAACAGACAATTCTTTCTCCCACACTTGTTTCACCCTCTGTGTGTTGACAGCAGAAAAGGACCTTAAAGTATCATAAAACAGACTTACAGACATTTTCCTTTGTGGGAAAAAAAGCATTCTTTCAATGACAGACACATCAGGGTTGACTTAGTAAGGTTAATCTTGTAGCCTGAGAATTCGCTGAATGATTCAATAATATTAATAAGAGATGTAATTGAAGTCTCGGGACTAGAGATGAATATCAGGACATCATCAGCATACAAGCTTATTTTATGGTGAACATCACCAATGAGCAGCCCCTCTATAGCAGGCGTTACCCTGATGGCCTCGGCCAGTGGTTCCATAACGAGTGCAAAGAGGAGGGGGGATAAAGGACAGCCCTGTCTGGTACCTCTGTGTATAGAGAAGCTATTTGACCGTAGCCCATTAGTAAGGACAGCAGCCTGAGGATCATCATATAAAACTTTCACCCATTTTATAAAGTTGTCCCCCAGACCAAATTTATTTAGAGCAAATAATAGGTAAGACCACTCCACACGATCAAATGCTTTCTCAGCATCTAGGGAGAGCACAAGACCATCCACAGCACTTTGTTGTTAGGCTTGAATTACATTAAGAAGCCGCCTGACGTTGTTGCATGACTTACCCTTACCCCTAATGAAGCCAGTTTGGTTTCCTTTCACAATTAGTGGCAGTGAGTCCTCTAATCTTGTGGCTAGAATTTTAGAAAGCAATTTTCTATCCACATTCAGAAGGGAAATTGGTCTGTACGAGGAACAAGACTCGGGACATTTTCCCTTTTTGAGAATAAGTGAAATGTTGGCTTCTCTCAGCGTTTGAGGGAGTTGGTCATTTGAAAATGAGTGGTTAAACATATCACGCAATGGCTCAAGGATCAGGCCATGGAACTCTTTATAGAACTCACTACAAAACCCGTCTGGTCCTGGGGCCTTACCATTTTGCAGATTCTTAATTGCGAACATTATCTCTTCCTTGGTAATAGGGGCATTAAGGAGGGACCTCTGCTCTTCGGAGATAGTAGGGAGCTCAATCTTACAAAAGAAGTTCTCCATTAATTTGGGTGCATCCTTTGGCAGTTCTGAGGCATAAAGGTTTGTATAAAATTTCTTAAATGAGTCACTTATCAATTTATTTTCATATAAATGACTACCATCAGAATCAGTAATAGTAGCAATTGACTGAGAGTCAGCCCTCTTTTTAGCTAGGTATGCCAAGTACTTTCCTGGCTTATCGCCATGTTCATATAGGTTTTGCCTGACAAATCTCATTTTCTTTTCAGCGTCCTGTTTTAGGAGAGAGTCTAACGTTGATCTAATGACTGATATTTCCTTTAATAGGGCAGGAGTGGGCGTTTTAATGTAGTCCTTCTCTTTAGTTCCTAATTCACCCTCTAACATTTTTTGCTTTTCCCGCTTTTTCCGTCTCTTAGTAGCTGTGTATGACATAATCAGACCCCTAGCATACGCTTTACAGGTCTCCCAAAGGAGCGAGGGGTTATCTGTTGATTGAGAGTTAATAGAGAAAAATGCTTTAAACTCTGTTATAAAATATGATGTGAATGTATGGTCTTTAAGAATGGTTGTGTTCAACCTCCAATGTCTTGACCGATTGAATGCCCCGTTGAGTTTTATGTCCAGGATCACCTCAGCATGATCAGATATGACTATGCTTCCTATCCTAGCGGATAAAACAGACTGCAAAGACGTCTTGGGCATAAAAAAATAATCTATTCTAGTCTGACATCCATGAGGTGCAGAGAAAAAAGTGAACTCTCTGTTGGAGGGATGAAAAGCTCTCCAGACATCCGCATACCCCAGATCATCACAAATAACTTTAAGTGACTTAGCTTGAGGAGAGAGTGAAGCTATACCACTGGGAAACTTATCAATAAGGGGGTTCAACAAGCAGTTAAAATCTCCTCCAACCACTGCAGTGTCTGAGTTTAATTCTGAAAAGTGTAGAAATGCCTTAGTGAGGAAATCAGGGGGGTGAGCAGGGGGGAAGTAAATATTCATTATGGAAATGTTCTGCCCTTGTAAAGTACCATTAATTATAACAAAGCGACCAAATTTATCTTTCACACAATTCAAGACCTTAAGTGGTAAGTTCTTTTTCACCAGAATTGCTACACCTCTACTTCTGGATGTAAATGATGAGAAAAACACTTGACCAAACCCTCCTTGTTGCAATTTCAGGTGCTCCTTATCATCCAAATGAGTTTCTTGCAACAGGGCAATATCAATATTTTCTTTTTTCAAAAAAGACAGTACTTTCTTCCTTTTAATGGGGTTATGGCTCCCTCTAATGTTCCACGTACATACATGCAGTCTGTTATCTGCCATTGTATCTTGACCATTCAATATCCAGACTGGATCCTACTGTAAAAGTGGGGTGGTACCTTTTTCCATGTGTTGAACTCTCCTCTATCTCACTGAGCATAAACAAACGACATGAAGCCTGAACTCGAACTATACTAAACCCAAAAATTAAACATGTAAAGATCCAAAAGGGGGTTTTCCCACTAGCTAACATGCAGGGGATTTCAACTCTCCAATGTAGACTCTTAAGTCTGCATTGCCGCTCAATAGCCTCATCCTTTATATATATGGAAAAGAAAATCAATAGAAGAAGATTGAGGCTCTTCCACCTAAAACCAAGCCTGGGCACCAATATGGATTCACACATATCTCAGCCTGAGCTATAGCGGCTATTACTTTAGCAAGAAAAATAATAAAGATATGAATATTACTGAGCCGGAGTACGTGAGGACTCACACCACTGTTTCATGATCAGATTCAACCAAAAATAAACAAAGTTATTCAATGCTGTGGAGGTACAGCTTAAAGTTATTTACCCGAGAGAGTCAATAAACGCAGCAGCCTCTTCAGGTGTGTAGAGCTTTTTAGGTGATCCGTTGACCATAATCTTCAATGTGGCCGGGTACAAGAGTGCGTAGTCCATCTTCATTCTCCTGAGTCGAGCCTTCGCCTCATCAAACGCTTTGCGTCTTCGTACAACCGCTGTGGAATAATCATTGAAGAATGAGACCTTTGGACCTTTATGTTGACTACCATCAGAGCCGATGTTTCTAGCCGCATCCATGACGCGCTGCTTGTCGGTGAAGTTGTGGAACTTTATAACCACCGGCCGTGGGCGCTGATTGGGACCGGGTATCGGTGCTTGAGAGCGATGGGCTCTGTCCAGCTTCACACGACCAGCCTTAGTGTCCATTTGTAGGTAGCCAGGGATCCATTCCTCAAAGAACTTTACTGAACGTGTCCCTTCAGAATTTTCTGGGAGTCCCACAACACGAATATTGCATCTGCGTCCTCAATTATCCAAGTCGTCAATGTGCTCCGCCATTTCGCGCACCTGTTTCTCAAGTGCTTTTATCTTAGCGTCCATAGATGTAGTTGAAGTTTCCACTGCAGCAATTCTTCCTTCCGCCTCAACAACACGTTTCACAACGCTCTGTATTTCAGCTGAATGGCCTGCTATTGCTTCCAAGACCGTTCTTATCTTAGCATCGATCACTTTAGTAATGTTATCAGTCATCTTTTGAATCATCAGGTCCATTGTGCCTGGATCCGCAATGGTGTTAGCTTCGCTAACGTTAGCTAGCTCCTCATGCACATCCACAGGGGTGGTGGTTTTGGTCGACTTCTTAGTAGTTCTATTGGGCATGTTGTCGGAGATTTTTGCGAAATAGTCGTCAAGACTCATTATATGGTAACTTATTTAGCCAATTCTACCTCTTTTTCAAGCTAGGAGATTAATGTAAGAATATAAATTTACAAATGCCACGAGAGCTCGATGAAACACCGTGTTCTCTCTACGGCGCCATTTTGTCCCCCTGGTTGGGGAGGGTTTTAATAGTCGCCGTGGGTACAACATCACCAATGCACTTGCTAATAAACTCGCTCACCGAATGTGTTTAAATCATTTATAACTTGTTAACAATTTCTGCTAGATAGTTTTTGCTACCATGTGGGGTTTAGCTTGCTTGAGCCTGCTAACGGGGGAGAGTTAATTCACCTGTTTCCATACATGTTTCATTTAAAAAAAAATATCTTAAAAAGGAGTTGTTTAATCATAAATATTTCACTGCAGCTAACGAGGAAGGAAAATCTGTGTACATTTGCAAATACTGTGCCAAATCATGTGTGAAGAATGCAACAAAGATGCAGAGTCATCTGGCCAAGTGCATAAAGTTCCCTCAGCGCTCACAACAAGCACTCTACTTCTATTCGAGGTGAAAATGATGACTCCGACACCTTATCGATAGCAACGGCTCATGGTCCTCCTGGAATCAGACACCTTATCGATAGCAACGGCTCATGGTTCTCCTGGAATCAGACACCTTATCGATAGCAACGGCTCATGGTCCTCCTGGAACCAGACACCTTATCGATAGCAACGGCTCATGGTCCTCCTGGAATCAGACACCTTATCGATGGCAACAGCTCATGATCCTCCTGGAATCCATTTTTTTGATTCCATGGAGGAATGTAGTCAGAAAAATGCTGATGAATGTCTTGCTCGAGCTGTGTGTACAACTGGTTCACCTCTGATGCTCACAGGCAATGTGCAGTGGAAGAGATTTCTGAATGTTCTTCACCCAGCATACACCCCTCCAATCAGATATGCTTTATCTACTCATTTGCTGGATGCAGAGTTCAACAGAGTTCAAGCAAACCATAGAGAAAGCAGACTGTATTGTAATCATCTCTGATGGGTGGTTGAATGTTTGTGGGCAAGGAATAATTAACTACATCATCTCCACCCCTCAACCAGCATTCTACAAGAGCACAGACCCCAGGGACAGACATACCGGTCTCTACATTGCAGATGAGCTGAAGGCAGTCATCAATTACCTTGGACCACAGAAGGTATTTGCACTGGTGACAGACAATGCTGCGAACATGAAGGCTGCTTGGTCTAAAGTGGAGTCCTACCCTCACATCACACCCTTTGGCTGTGCTGCTCATGCATTGAATCTGCTCCTCAAGGACATCATGACACTGAAAACAATGATGCACTCTACAAGAGAGCCAAGGAAAAGGTTAGGTATGTTAAGGGTCATCAAGTTATTGCAGCAATCTACCTCACCAAGCAAAGTGAGAAGATTAAGAGCTCCACATTGAAGCTGCCCAGAAACACCCATCGGGGTGGTGTTGCCATCATGTTCATGTTTGAGCCTCTCTAAGAAATGGTCATATCACAGTCTGCCGATATGGACAGCCCCATCAAGAGGATCCTCCTGGATTATGTATTTTGGGAGAGAGTGGTAAGCAGGATGAAACCTATAGCAGTAGCCATTTCACAGATTAAGGGAGACAATGCCATCCTGTCTGATGTTCAGACTGTGCTTGCAGATGTAACAGATCCCTACTGCCCTGCCCACTTCCCTTTAGCTCCAAGCAGAGGAAACTGCAGTTCTGAAATACATCAAAAAGTGTGAAGACTTCTGCCTGAAGCCCATACACGCCGCAGCATACATGTTGGACCCCAAGTATGCTGGCTGGCTAGAACATCCTGTCTGTTGCAGAGATCGACAAGGCTTATGGTGTCATCACTACCATGTCTCGTCACCTTGGCCTGGGTGAGGGCAAGGTTTTTGGCAGTCTGGTGAAGTACACTTCCAAGCAAGGGCTTTGGGATGGAGACGAAATATCTCAGTCCTGCCAACATATCTCATCAGCCACCTGGTGGAAGGGACTGTGTGGATCTGATGCTCTTTCACCTGCTGCCTCCATCATCCTCCAAATTCAACCATCAGCCACCTCAGAGCGCAACTTATTTGGGAACACACACACCAAAGCCCGCAACAGGCTGACCAATACAAGGCTTGAAAAATGGGTGGCCATCCAGGCAAATTTCAGGCTTTCTGAGCCTGACAACGAGCCATCCTCAACAGTGAAGATGAGGCCTGAGAGTCTGATGTTCAAGAGGTGGACATTGAGGAGGTCCAGGGAGAAGACATGGAAGCCTACATGAGTTTTCATAGCCTACTGTTATATTACACAAAGACAAACCCAGTTGGTCAGATCATCAGTTTTCTCTGGATATTGCTCAGCACACATTCAATCTTCGCATTGAACACATTTAAAGATGCTTTCTGGAACCCATAGTTCTAAAGGTGGCGCTTCAAAGACTAAATCTGTCCTTCACAGTTGCACATTGTTCTCTCACTGTCTGTGCTTTGCCCCCTTCCTTGTAGCAAAGGGCTGGTAACAACACCTGACTCCATACTTCAGGCCACTGCCACAGATCAGATCCCCAAAGATCATCTTTCTGCTTTACACAATCCATTGGAGCCATACGTTTACCTCGGAAACACTGAGTCAACCTTGTTGTAAGCTGTAACTGAGAATTTCCCTCCTTTTTCTGTATTTCCTGTTATGCAGAATAAAAATAACACCTCCCCCTAGTGAGACATAAACAGCAAGGCTCCATGAGATCACCACATGGGATTTAGAAATATATGTAATATGAATTACAATAACTACAGTAGGTACATCAAACCTACATCCAAAGTACATTAACCTCCAAAAATATATTTTCCATTATCAGTATTTCCTTTTTCCTGAGGTAATAGACTCAACTCTTCAACACTTACAGCCAAATGTTTAATAGCCAGGGTATTCCCAGAACACATTCTGGAACGTCTCTAGTCACAGTGGTCACTTTATTAGGTACAACCCCCTATGCATCTGGAGCAGCGTGAATTCAGAACAACTGATGAAGCTGGGAAAGGAGATGGACTGTTTAAGTCCAGTTGGAGTTACAGTCAGTAAAAGCTGAGTGTTGGAATTATTTAAAAAAAAACAGATTTGAAACTTTTCTGAGTTACAAAACACCATCACAGACGGTGCTGTCATTTTGCACATTCTAAAGGTCAAACAAACAGAATACCTGAATACTTCTCTGCATGCTTCAGTGTCCAGCAAGCTAAGACCACGGGACTTGATGTATGTAGGAACAGTTTATTATCGCGAATAGGGTGGTGAACCTAATAAAGTGACAACTGAGTGTAGATATCATAAACAACTCCTTGTGAGCAGTGTCTGTCTGTTATAGGTTTGATCAATGGGTATAATGGTCAATCTGATCCCCAAGGTCCTCAGACTCACTTGGATATATGAGTTGGAGATAAAGGAGAAAATATGGAACTAGGACATTAAGACACTGGCAGAATTCTTTCATCCATTCACATCAAATCAAATTTATTTATATAGCCCTTCGTACATCAGCTGATATCTCAAAGTGCTGTACAGAAACCCAGCCTAAAACCCCAAACAGCAAGCAATGCAGGTGTAGAAGCACGGTGGCTAGGAAAAACTCCCTAGAAAGGCCAAAAGCTAGGAAGAAACCTAGAGAGGAACCAGGCTATGTGGGGTGGCCAGTCCTCTTCTGGCTGTGCCGGGTGGAGATTATAACAGAACATGGCCAAGATGTTAAAATGTTCATAAATGACCAGCATGGTCGTATAATAATAAGGCAGAACAGTTGAAACTGGAGCAGCAGCACGGTCAGATGGACTGGGGACAGCAAGGAGTCATCATGTCAGGTAGTCCTGGGGCATGGTCCTAGGGCTCAGGTCCTCCGAGAGAGAGAAAAAAAGAGAATTAGAGAGAGCATATGTGGGGTGGCCAGTCCTCTTCTGGCTGTGCCGGGTGGAGATTATAACAGAACACGGCCAAGATGTTCAAATGTTCATAAATGATCAGCATGTTCGAATAATAAGAAGGCAGAACAGTTGAAACTGGAGCAGCAGCACGGCCAGGTGGACTGGGGACAGCAAGGAGTCATCATGTCAGGTAATCCTGGGGCATGGTCCTAGGGCTCAGGTCCTCCGAGAGAGAGAAGGAGAGAATTAGAGAACGCACACTTAGATTCACACAGGACACCGAATAGGACGGGAGAAGTACTCCAGATATAACAAACTGACCCCAGCCCCCGACACATAAACTACTGCAGCATAAATACTGGAGGCTGAGACAGGAGGGGTCAGGAGACACTGTGGACCCATCCGAGGACACCCCCGGACAGGGCCAAACAGGAAGGATATAACCCCACCCACTTTGCCAAAGCACAGCCCCCACACCACTAGAGGGATATCTTCAACCACCAACTTACCATCCTGAGACAGGGCCGAGTATAGCCCACAAAGTAATAAAAATGTCTTTTAAAGTATAAATACCCTTCTAAGACCACTGTCTTTCTGGATGTTTTAAAAGGTTTGCAAATAGTTCTTTCTGCAAGGAATGTGAATTGAAAGGGACATGGTAATTCCTATGTAGGTGACGTAGTTTCTCCACTGGTACAATGTGTGGTAGTTGCACACCTCCCTGCTGAATTATGTAGAGCTGATTTGGCCCAGTTGACTTTTTAATTTTTTAAATTATTTTTTAAATTTTCTTTTGTGGACAAACCACATTTTCACATAGGCTTTGTGCTAGCAGTTTAAAAGAGAGAGAGCAAATAGCATACGGACAGCCTGGTTGAAGTCCTAGTTTTTAATGGTTAGTGCCAGTAGATTGCAGAGGGGTTCACATACAGTTCAGAGGTAAATTATAATGTAAACATCTAGGCCAAAAACAAAACATGTGCCTTCCTGCTTTTGTGTTATCCACCCTCTGGTATCTTTCAATACTCATGCTAATATATATATATATATATATATATATATATATATATATATAAAACTATATATATAACCATAACATATATATATATATAAAACTAAGAGTGAACCATAACATATATATATATATATATATAACACAGTAAATACTATGTTATGGTTCACTCTTAGTTTTCCTTATCTCCACTCTGCTTCTGTGGAATGTCCTTGTTGATCCTCTTGGTTATCTTGATCCATCCACCTGTCCATCCGCTTTCCTTGTTAGTCAGTCCTGACCCCTTCATCGCGTAGTTTTTTCCTGTAATCTAATTTAATGACTGAAGAAGCAGAATTTTCTGCCAGGTCCCTTCTAGTAGGGTACAACAGACTCGTTAAAACTTCGACCACACGCCCTCTAGACGGACTACATGCCCTCTATCGAATCAAAACGAAAGTGATCAAATAATGCTAGACATTTTATGGAATATATCATACCTAGTTTGTGACAAACTGTGAATTAGTTATTCATTTGTACTTTTTTAAAATGGCTTTTGGATGTCTGAATGTGTGAATATAAAGTCAACTTACCCTCGGTCTTTATCTCTGGGTGGAGGGCGCACAGGCTGCAAAGCAGCTTCCAGCGTTTCTACGTGAATATAATAAATCAGTGTCTCGTATATTAAGTTACTGACAAACAAGTTTCGCTTTCTCTTAAATACTTACCGTGATCCAGTCGTGGTGGTTTCGCAAGCCAATTTAACCGTTTCCGAAGTTACTGCTATACGATGTAAAAGTTGGGATTAAACCATTTGAAAAATAAAGCAAAAGAGAAAATGTATATATTTTTTAAAACATTCTCTGTCGCCGTCGGAGCATGGGCCAGTGTATGCGCTTTCCCCAGTGATTGACCCGATGCGCTCGACCATTTGGGAGACCTCCGACGTGCCCCCCTCCCGGTGCCTTAATGCTGCGATTATGTAGGGCCATTCTTTTCCCTTGCAGTTTAAGGTCAGACAATTTCTTTCTCACATCAGCCACAGTTCTGTCTTGCTGCCCCCCCTCGTTCACTGCAGCTCCCACGCTACCTGTTGTGGTTTTGGAATGTCTGATGAATGGCTGTTGAATGTGTGAATGTAAAACCAACTTTACCTCGGTGTGATAAAGTGCGTGAGGCTCCCAAATCAGCAGGTACCAGGAGTGAAGGGGAATGTTTGACCACAGGTTTCGAGGGTCCATCCACATCTGTGTCCATGTCCTCTGTTCGCGTGTTGACCGCCTAAATCCTGCAAACCCAGAACGAGTTGAACACATCGGTTGGGCAGATTGTGACTGAACTCGGAAGAATACGCAGGGTTTGATTCATTTACATAATGCAATTGTTGAACGTTTGAGTTGTGGGTAGACCCTGGCCACATTGAGTAGTTGCATACGGGCATCGCAGATCTGAACATTCAATGAATGGAAATTCTTCCTGTTAACGTCCACATGTACATCTACAGACGGTGAGTGTAAGGCAATATGCGTGCAGTCACGATGACCCATGGGAAATTAAATGAGCGGACAAACTCGACTTTGACGCGCGCCTGTTCGTCGGCTGTAAATGGGAAACTAATGTATCTAATGTATCTCGTGGACAATATGTGTAGAATCGCCTCGATCACTTGTGGCAGGATGAATGATGGCTGTGATATACCCGACCTGTCACTAATTTCCCTCTGGAATGTCCCAGTAGCGAGGAATCCCAGAGTGGACAGTAGGGACAGAGTGGACAGTACTTGGACAGATACGGGTATGGTATGATTACAGGTGTCTTCCTTTCGAGATTAGGGGTTTAATCCGCGCACAAAACTAGCAGAACATTTCTTGGGAGTCTATAGCGATTTATAAACCATGGATCATAATGCGCAAATAAAGTCATTCCGGTCTCTGAAAACTCTCTTCCTTCTAAAATCACGATTTTCAATGTCTTCCACTAAAACAAGAACAGCCATGGTTTTGTTTTCTAATTTGACACACTATTTATAGAACACCACATCCTGTTTTTAATTCAACACACCTTGTGTCTGGCAATTAATTCCTCACACTGATAATTCCTAACAAATTGTTCATAAAGCTAATACAAAGTTCACCACAGGCTTGGATGCATATGCGTCCCAAACTGCAATACCCCTTACATAACCAGCAGGAAAATCACTTAAAGTCCAGACTTTGCGTAGAGATAAGATCATTTCCATGTCAAAGTAAGGTTTTATAAATGACTACTTATACAGTGGTTTTCTGCATAAGCCCGTTTTATAAATGAGGCCCCTGAAGTGCTGGTACTGCCTGATCTGTGGCAGTGGCCTGAAGTATGGAGTCAGGTGTTGTTACCAGCCATAGCTTTACACCAGCACCATACCATCCTCCAATCCAACCAGCTGTGAGATGTTGACCCTTGTCCCAGTGCTGTCCTTCACAACACCAGCAATCTCAGACAAAGTGTTGACTCTGGTCTTTCTGAAGCACTGATTGATGAGGCCGAAGCACCAGTCGGGGATAAACTTGGTGTGGCCTGTGATCAGGAATTTGATTGTATTTGTATTTATTTAACCTTTATTTAACTAGGAAAGTCAGTTAAGAACAAATTATTATTTACAATGACGGCCTACCAAAAGGCAAAAGGCCTCCTGCGGGGACGGGGGACTAAAAATAATCAAATAAAAATGTATGACAAAACACACATCATGACAAGAGAGACAACACTACATGAAGAGAAACCTAAGACAACAACATAGCATGGCAGCAACACATGACAACACAGCATGGTAGCAACACCACATGACAACAACATGGTAGCAACACAACACGACAACAGCACAAACATGGTACAAACATTATACTGCACAGACAACAGCACAAAAGGCAAAAAAAGTAGAGACAACAAAGAAGTGAAGGTCAAGACTGTAGTGGAGCTTGTGTATGGTCTGCCAGTCACAATATCAGAACACAAAAGTGTTCTTGTTTTGGCCACTGCAGTTATCACAATTCAGGTCCCCACATGTTCCCCCAACTCCGTAGTTGGTGAAGAAATGGTGCATGTAGTTGATGACCTGGCTGCATAGTGTCAGAACGATAGTGCATCTGCAAACAACAAGAACGCCGATAAATAACGCTGTTTATATTTTTATTTTTATTTATTTCACCTTTATTTAACCAGGTAGGCTAGTTGAGAACAAGTTCTCATTTGCAACTGCGACCTGGCCAAGATAAAGCATAGCAGTGTGAACAGACAACACAGAGTTACAGATGGAGTAAACAATTAACAAGTCAATAACACAGTAGAAAAAAAATAGTCTATATACATTGTGTGCAAAAGGTTTGAGGTAGGTGAATAATTACAATTTTGCAGATTAACACTGGAGTGATAAATGATCAGATGGTCATGTACAGGTAGAGATATTGGTGTGCAGAAAAGTAAATAAATATAAACAGTATGGGGATGAGGTAGGTAAAAGTGGGTGGGCTATTACCGATAGACTATGTACAGCTGCAGCGATCGGTTAGCTGCTCAGATAGCAGATGTTTAAAGTTGGTGAGGGAGATAAAAGTCTCCAACTTCAGCAATTTTTGCAATTCGTTCCAGTCACAGGCAGCAGAGAACTGGAACGAAAGGCGGCCAAATGAGGTGTTGGCTTTAGGGATGATCAGTGAGATACACCTGCTGGAGCACGTGCTACGGGTGGGTGTTGCCATCATGACCAGTGAACTGAGATAAGGCGGAGCTTTACCCAATATAATAGCCCCAGATATGAGGTTTACATTTAATTGTTGCTTAAGATGAATGAGTGAGTATGATACTGTTTACACAATTTTACAATGTGATTTTGGACTGTTTAATGAAGGAAAACTCAAAAAAGGAATTGGATTTGAACTAAATCAGAAGACCGTCCCTGAGCCCAGTTAGGGTCAGACATCCTGGGACAGCCCTTTTCTGCCATTCCGAATAAAACCCCCACTCGGGTTTTCGATCAGCAGACCGAGTTTACCTCAATTACGAGATGGCTAAAGGTTGCAGACCATGTTTTTCTCCATTAGGAGGACAAAGTTTGTAGACCATTGCTGAATCTTTTAACCATACCACGTGGTTAAACTCTTCAACTATCGATACCGACAGAATGAGAACAAGTCTTTGATATTAATTACTAGTCTGCAGCTAGGAATTCGGTATCATTCAACGTGAAGAACGACAACCGCCGAAACATCCATTCTATAACGAATGTCACTCTGAACGAACCACTATAACCACGACAGAGAGAGAGAGAGGGAGAGAGACGGACAATTCTACAAAAGAAATGAACTTTTCACCAGCGATCAAGACGACACACTGAGCGTAAACATATATATTGATTGCAATTGTTCCCGAATGAGTGAGAGTTCATTTCAGTTGTTATAATTATCACTTTGTAGTGACTTAGTCGACCCCCCATTTCCCCTTTTGTCTAACAAGCCGCCATGCTGGTTTAGCCCACTAGGGCACATTCTCATTTCATGTAACCACATTTACCTTGTTTGTTTGTTTGTTTATGCATTTCTGTGAATTACTTAGTTAGTAATAAATAAATGATTTAAGTCAATTGATGTATGGATGACTCATAGTGAAGACTGGGTTCGTGCAGATACCCAAGAATTTACGATGTTTGGAATGAGACTAACGTGAGGTAAAGTAAATAATTCATTAATTCGAAGACTAATTGATCAGATAAAATATTAATTAATATAAGTTATTTTAGGAAATGATAACTTTGTAATCTGAATATTTTTCCTTGGTGCCCCGACGTCCTAGTAATTACGGTTACATGATTAATCAGTCTAATCGTGTAATAACTAATTACAGGGAATTTTTGATAAAAACTACTTTCCACGTCTCTTGTTGTCCCATCTAGTGGTGGTTCTGTCTCTTGTTGTCCCATCTAGTGGTGGTTCTGTCTCTTGTTGTCCCATCTAGTGGTGGTTCTGTCTCTTGTTGTCCCATCTAGTGGTGGTTCTGTCTCTTGTTGTCCCATCTAGTGGTGGTTCTGTCTCTTGTTGTCCCATCTAGTGGTGGTTCCCAGTGGTGGTTCTCTTGTTGTCCCATCTAGTGGTGGTTCTGTCTCTTGTTGTCCCATCTAGTGGTGGTTCTGTCTCTTGTTGTCCCATCTAGTGGTGGTTCTGTCTCTTGTTGTCCCATCTAGTGGTGGTGGGGGACGTGGCTACGATCGAGAATATGACCGAGGCTACGATTGCTATGACAACAGGGACTACTACCGGTCATAGAGGTGTGGTATACATATATTATATATATATATAAATATATATATATTCTCTCCCATGTTTCATCCTTGGCAAAAGCCAGGGATGTTTTGGTACAGAGATTGTAGTTCAGCAGCTCCAATGTACAGTATATGTTTTAGTCTTCCACCCACTCTGCAATAAACAAACTGCTTCTTTAAACTTCTTTGTCCTGTCATCAATACTTGTTTTTAAATTAAGATGAGAATATTCATTTTTTTAAATGTCCTGTTATATTCCTTGATATGAGTACTTTGGTAATAAGTTCAGTTATTTAGGTGCTTAGCATTGTGTGCAATGGCACAAGAGATATATACCAGTAATTACTTTACATTATATTTTCAATCATTCTGCTATTCTGTAACATATATATTTTGTACTTGAGAGTCACTACTATGGATGCGTTATATCTACTCATTGGGCAACATTAACATTCTCCTGTCTATTGCTTCCCCATACAGTACATGACAGCATGTGCAGTAGCATGCACAACAAGCTTGTTACTCTCAGGGAGTTGCTGGGCTTCCAAACCAGCCAACCAAGGCCTGCAATACCTTGAGTATAGGTGTTACAATGTTTCCACACATTGGGATAAAGATTAGCACAGTAATCATTAAATGCAATGATTCCATCATCATTTTCACCATTATGCTTTCTCTGAAATTATTGTAGAAATGGAAGAACAATCCAAATGAATGAAAACATTATCAGCATAATGACAGAGGGAGTGCTAATCAATATATCCCAATTTAAAAATAGAGTACAACTGATAATTTAAAAACTATCTAAAAAAAACTAAACTTAAGGACTGAAAGACTACAAAATCTTAAATGGTCCATGCCATGGCAGGTGTTCATTCAATTGAACTATGGGCCTACACAGAGCAGTGTTTGGGCCTAGCCAGTCTACATAATCCACCTGGACCTCTCAACTACTACCATAAACATGTCAGCACTTTACCATGCGTGTGGGCGTGTTCCTCTCTAAAGGAGAGTCGCCCGTGACTGGCCTGCAAGACTTCAGTAAGGGCTAGGGGCAAGCAACTCCATCCCTTCTCCTGTGCCTTCATCAATAGAACCGTTCTAACCAGGGGTTATTAATTTATGTATTGAATGGTCCAGATTATCCAACATCCGGCCAGGTGTGAACATTAATGCCAGCCATCTCCAGACAACGTCCATCAGAGGAATACTTTTTGGAGGACACGTTTTGCAGTCAAACCCATATGTTTGTGATTGAAGTAATTTACCTTTTATTTCCCTCTGCTCCTCTCATGGGAGTCAGTGTCATAATGTGACGCATTTTATTAATCCAGGACTGATTGTTTTAGTAGCCTACCGTACCTGCCACGTTTCACTATAGCCCAGGCGTAGCAGTGGAGGGGTTTTACAGCCCCTCCAGGCGCTACTGATCCAACCCCATGGTTAACCTTCCACATGGTCCTGATGCCACCTTTATACCTGCCTGCTTGCCATGATGTGGAAGCGCTGATGCTCCGGTCTAACAAACATCTCCAAACAATTGTTTTTATATTTCAGTCAGATTTTATTTAGAGGCGGCGCTTGTTGGCTCTACAGTGGCGTCGTAACGACACTTTTCAATCCCAGTAAAAAGAGTTTGTCCAGAGCACATTTCGAGCTGGGGGTCGACTGCATCTGGGGGGGTGATTGCTTTTTTCTGCCAGATTTTTCTATTTTATTTTGTATTTTCTTATTTAAAAAAAAAAAAAACTTTACAGTTGAATTTCATTTCCTTGTGATTTGATTCCATATCAAAGATTTGCCTTAAGATCATGAACAAACTATATGTGGGGAATTTGAGTCCTTTGGTCACTGTCGAGGATTTGAAGGAGCTCTTTGGCGAGAAGAAGCTTCCTGGGGCCGAGCAGGTTCTGCTCAAATCCGGCTATGCTTTTGTGGACTTCCCCGACCAAAACTGGGCCATAAAAGCTATTGAGACACTCTCTGGTAAGTGTCTATCTGCAGGGGCTGATGCAGGAATGTCTCCGCGACTGGGCTGAAACGCTCAAAACAATTAGTGGGAAAATAAACGATAAATAATTATTATTACCTAACCCGTATTTGGCTCGGGACTGTATTGGATACGCGCTGTTACATCAGTGCCAGAGTTGACTCACACTCACTCCATCATGGTCAAACAAATATATCGCAAATTACAGATCATATACACTCACCAATGTCATCCCTGTATGCGTAACTAAAACAGGACTCATTGTAACGTAATTATCGCATAATAGTTATATTTTGTAAATTACAGAGGGGCGCTACTTTGTAATCAACCATTGGAATGTACGGGATGCTCTGATGTTCGGGAAGGCATCATTATTTTTCAGTATATTTTTCTTGATTTTATTGAAAAGAACCGACCAAAGTAAGCGTAGAGAATGTGTCAAAGCCATGTTCCTATGATGCCTGGGTATGTTTTTACGAGGTGTCTTAAAGGTAGGTGATGGGGGTCCGGAGATAAGAGCGAATAAACAGGTAGCTGGGGGGACGAGGTGAGAGGCTTATTCTGAGCTGCGCCAGGCTACTAAGACAACGCTGCTAAAAGACAACGCTGCTAGAAGAGGGAAACATGTCGGAGTTTAGTAGTTCTACACAGAAACACAACAGATTTATGGACATAGGGAACACATAGGAAAGAGAGCAATGCATTCCTCTCTCTCTCAGGCTCACCTCTAATCTTACATTCTTTACAAAGAAAAGCAGATCCTTATTGCCTACATTATCAGTCTTGTCAATGGCAACATGCTACAGTAGCCATATGCAATATTACATTGTTAACAATGCCATATTCGTCTCATCCTTACAGGTAAAGTTGAATTACATGGGAAGGTGCTTGAGGTAGACTACTCTGTTCCCAAAAAGCTACGGTAATTCTTTATTTATTAATGTTTCTTTATATCTGATCACCTGGTCTTATCTGTCTGTTGTCCCTGTCTGTTTTATTTTTTATTTGTATTGAAACTTTATTTAACTCGTCAGTTCAGAACAAATTCTTATTTACAATGATGCCTACACAGGCCAAACCCTAACCAGGAGACTCTGGGACAACTGTCCTCAAACCTGTAGCATAGCTGTGCAACGGTGTGACATGTTGTTTTTGTTGCTTTGTGTTGTTTGTAATGCAAATATGATCTAAGTATTTGTATCAGTCCAGAAGTTGTTTTAAATAGAACATTTTCGATGTAAATGCAATGGAATAACACTTTATACATTTATTATATATAAAATGGGTGAAGTGTAGCACTTCCTGTTTCAATGGCCTCAGTGAATTATGTAATCCATGTTCAGAGCCTACTCCTGGTTTTAGGTGGCCCATACAAATACTAGATGATAAACACATGCATACATTTGTCAACACTTTGTAGTTCATTTTGTGTGCTGTTTTTTTGTAGTTGGTTTTGATTTATTGGCTCAGAAACACTTGATTCATTGGTTCAGAAACACTTGATTCATTGGTTCAGAAACACTTGATTCATTGGTTCAGAAACACTTGATTCATTGGCTCAGAAACACTTGATTCATTGGTTCAGAAACACTTGATTCATTGGTTCAGAAACACTTGATTCATTGGTTCAGAAACACTTGATTGATTGGCTCAGAAACACTTGATTCATTGGTTCAGAAACACTTGATTCATTGGTTCAGAAACACTTGATTCATTGGTTCAGAAACACTTGATTCATTGGTTCAGAAACACTTGATTCATTGGTTCAGAAACACTTGATTCATTGGTTCAGAAACACTTGATTCATTGGCTCAGAAACACTTGATTCATTGGTTCAGAAACACTTGATTCATTGGTTCAGAAACACTTGATTCATTGGTTCAGAAACACTTGATTGATTGGCTCAGAAACACTTGATTGATTGGCTCAGAAACACTTGATTGACTGGCTCAGAATCACTGATTGATTGGCTCAGAATCACTGATTGATTAATCACGTTTGAAGCAACAATTCCCTTCCTCATGCACCACCTCAGGGATTTCCAAAAGACTGCATTGTTTGACATTTTAAGGTAAATATTCAAACCCCTTGTTTGGGAAGTGACCTCTGCTTTATGTGTTTCCTCCCCCACCTCCCCCTCTCACCGATGCTGGTAGACTCTCCTGCATGCAGAATACCCCTCTGACATGGCCAGGGCAGGGCCGTGCACAGACCTTTTTGGGAGCAGGTTAAAAATAAATAAAAGTAAAAAATAATTAAAGAGCAGCAGTAAAATAACAATGGCGAGGCTATATACAGGGGGTACCGGTACTGAGTCAATGTGGAGGCTATATACAGGGGGTACCAGTACAGAGTCAGTGTGGAGGCTATATACAGGGGTTACCGGTACAGAGTCAATGTGGAGGCTATATACAGGGGGTACCGGTACAGAGTCAATGTGGAGGCTGTATACAGGGGGTACCGGTACAGAGTCAATGTGGAGGCTATATACAGGGGGTACCGGTAAAGAGTCAATGTGGAGGCTATATACAGGAGGTACCGGTACAGAGTCAATGTGGAGGCTGTATACAGGGGGTACCGGTACAGAGTCAATGTGGAGGCTATATACAGGGGGTACCTGTACAGAGTCAATGTGGAGGCTATATACAGGGGGTACCGGTACAGAGTCAATGTGGAGGCTATATACAGGGGGTACCTGTACAGAGTCAATGTGGAGGCTATATACAGGGGGTACCGGTACAGAGTCAATGTGGAGGCTATATACAGGGGGTACCGGTACAGAGTCAATGTGGAGGCTATATACAGGGGGTACCGGTACAGAGTCAATGTGGAGGCTATATACAGGGGGTACCGGTACAGAGTCAATGTGGAGGCTATATACAGGGGGTACAGGTACAGAGTCAATGTGGAGGCTATATACAGGGGGTACCGGTACAGAGTCAATGTGGAGGCTATATACAGGGGGTACCGGTACAGAGTCAATGTGGAGGCTATATACAGGGGGTACCGGTACAGAGTCAATGTGGAGGCTATATACAGGGGGTACCGGTACAGAGTCAATGTGGAGGCTATATACAGGGGGTACCGGTACAGAGTCAATGTGGAGGCTATATACAGGGGGTACCGTACAGATTAAATGTGGAGGCTATATACAGGGGGTACCAGTACAGAGTCAATGTGCTGGGGAACTGGTTAGTCGAGGTAATGGAGGTAATATGTACATGTAGGTAGAGTTAAAGTGAATATGCATAGATAATAAGAGTGTAGCAGCAGCGTAAAATAGGGGGACAATGCAAATAGTTTGGGTAGCCCTTTGATTAGCTGTTCAGGAGTCTTATGGCTTGGGGGTAGAAGCTGTTAAGAAGCCTCTTGGACCTAGACTTGGTGCTCTGGTACCGCTTGCCGTGCAGTAGCAGAGAGAACAGTCTATGACTAGAGTGGCTGGAGTCTGCCAATTCTTAGGGCCTTCCTCTGACACCGCCTGATATAGAGGTCCTGCATGGCAGGAATTTGGCCCCAGTGATGTACTGGGCCGTACACACTACCCTCTGTAGTGCCTTGCGGTCGGAGGCCGAGCAGATGCCATACCAGGCAGTAATGCAACCATATATTGTATATATATATATATCACATGTATTCACATCTATGGGGAGGACAATATGGGGAGGACAGAGTTAGTGGGATTCTCCACAATATGGGGAGGACAGAGTTAGTGGGATTCTCCACAATATGGGGAGGCCAGAGTTAGTGGGATTCTCCACAATATGGGGAGGACAGAGTTAGTGGGATTCTCCACAATATGGGGAAGACACCAACAATAGCGTATTCTCTGTCCCTGTGCTATACATTTGAATGAGGATTACATCTTTGGCAAATGAATGATATTGTATTTCATTGTAATAAATATATGACTTCACATGCAATGCCTTTCTACATGTTAGTAAAGGACAGGGTTACTAACAAGTGGAGTTTGGAAACACTTCCCATATTAAATACAAGTTATTATTGAATGTTGCATTTATTCTTATTCTGTATTATGAACATTGACATTTGGATGGAAACTTACTTTATGTGGAAAGATGAAAATGTATCTGAACAATCATTTTGTGTTTTCACTTCGTCTTTTATAGTCATTTGATATATTGTCATATTCTAACTTAAAGCATATTAAACATATTTAAACAGTACAGGGCAGTTTCTGAAAAGTATTAGTAGATATCTTAATATCCGTATAAATTAACATCCATTAATTTGTGTCATTATATGTATAATTAGAAAAAAAATGCAGATCATTTACATGTTCATCATTTTCTAATGGTATATATTTACATATTAACTCATGTTAATCAACTAGATTTAAAGGTTATTGCAATAAAGCACTGTAGTGGGGTGGGGGGTGCTGAGGAGTATATCTGTCTGTAATAAAGCACTGTAGTGGGGTGGGGGGTGCTGAGGAGTATTTCTGTCTGTAATAAAGCACTGTAGTGGGGTGGGGGGTGGGGGGTGCTGAGGAGTATATCTGTCTGTAATAAAGGACTGTAGTGGGGTGGGGGGTGCTGAGGAGTATTTCTGTCTGTAATAAAGGACTGTAGTGGGGTGGGGGTGCTGAGGAGTATATCTGTCTGTAATAAAGGACTGTAGTGGGGTGGGGGTGGGTGCTGAGGAGTATTTCTGTCTGTAATAAAGCACTGTAGTGGGGTGGGGGTGGGTGCTGAGGAGTATTTCTGTCTGTAATAAAGCACTGTAGTGGGGTGGGGGTGCTGAGGAGTATTTCTGTCTGTAATAAAGCACTGTAGTGGGGTGGGGGTGCTGAGGAGTATTTCTGTCTGTAATAAAGCACTGTAGTGGGGTGGGGGTGGGTGCTGAGGAGTATTTCTGTCTGTAATAAAGGACTGTAGTGGGGTGGGGGGGGGTGGGTGCTGAGGAGTATTTCTGTCTGTAATAAAGGACTGTAGTGGGGTGGGGGTGGGTGCTGAGGAGTATTTCTGTCTGTAATAAAGGACTGTAGTGGGGTGGGGGTGGGTGCTGAGCAGTATTTCTGTCTGTAATAAAGGACTGTAGTGGGGTGGGGGTGGGTGCTGAGGAGTATTTCTGTCTGTAATAAAGCACTGTAGTGGGGTGGGGGTGGGTGCTGAGGAGTATTTCTGTCTGTAATAAAGGACTGTAGTGGGGTGGGGGTGGGGGTGGGTGCTGAGGAGTATTTCTGTCTGTAATAAAGGACTGTAGTGGGGTGGGGGTGGGTGCTGAGGAGTATTTCTGTCTGTAATAAAGGACTGTAGTGGGGTGGGGGTGGGGGTGGGTGCTGAGGAGTATTTCTGTCTGTAATAAAGGACTGTAGTGGGGTGGGGGGTGGGTGCTGAGGAGTATTTCTGTCTGTAATAAAGGACTGTAGTGGGGTGGGGGTGGGTGCTGAGGAGTATTTCTGTCTGTAATAAAGGACTGTAGTGGGGTGGGGGTGGGGGTGGGTGCTGAGGAGTATTTCTGTCTGTAATAAAGGACTGTAGTGGGGTGGGGGTGGGTGGGTGCTGAGGAGTATTTCTGTCTGTAATAAAGGACTGTAGTGGGGTGGGGGTGGGTGCTGAGCAGTATTTCTGTCTGTAATAAAGGACTGTAGTGGGGTGGGGGTGGGTGCTGAGGAGTATTTCTGTCTGTAATAAAGCACTGTAGTGGGGTGGGGGGGTGCTGAGGAGTATTTCTGTCTGTAATAAAGCACTGTAGTGGGGTGGGGGGTGCTGAGGAGTATTTCTGTCTGTAATAAAGCACTGTAGTGGGGTGGGGGTGCTGAGGAGTATTTCTGTCTGTAATAAAGCACTGTAGTGGGGTGGGGGGGTGCTGAGGAGTATTTCTGTCTGTAATAAAGCACTGTAGTGGGGTGGGGGTGGGGGTGGGTGCTGAGGAGTATTTCTGTCTGTAATAAAGGACTGTAGTGGGGTGGGGGTGGGTGCTGAGGAGTATTTCTGTCTGTAATAAAGGACTGTAGTGGGGTGGGGGTGGGTGCTGAGCAGTATTTCTGTCTGTAATAAAGGACTGTAGTGGGGTGGGGGGGTGGGTGCTGAGGAGTATTTCTGTCTGTAATAAAGCACTGTAGTGGGGTGGGGGGGGGTGCTGAGGAGTATTTCTGTCTGTAATAAAGCACTGTAGTGGGGTGGGGGGGCTGGGTGTCTGTAATAAAGCACTGTTGGGGGTGGGTGCTGAGGAGTATTTCTGTCTGTAATAAAGGACTGTAGTGGGGTGGGGGTGGGTGCTGAGGAGTATTTCTGTCTGTAATAAAGCACTGTAGTGGGGTGGGGGTGGGTGCTGAGGAGTATTTCTGTCTGTAATAAAGGACTGAAGTGGGGTGGGGGGGTGGGTGCTGAGGAGTATTTCTGTCTGTAATAAAGGACTGTAGTGGGGTGGGGGTGGGGGGGTGGGTGCTGAGGAGTATTTCTGTCTGTAATAAAGCACTGTAGTGGGGTGGGGGTGGGGGTGGGTGCTGAGGAGTATTTCTGTCTGTAATAAAGCACTGTAGTGGGGTGGGGGTGGGGGTGGGTGCTGAGCAGTATTTCTGTCTGTAATAAAGCACTGTAGTGGGGTGGGGGGTGCTGAGGAGTATTTCTGTCTGTAATAAAGCACTGTAGTGGGGTGGGGGGTGCTGAGGAGTATTTCTGTCTGTAATAAAGGACTGAAGGGGGGGGGGGTGGGTGCTGAGGAGTATTTCTGTCTGTAATAAAGCACTGTAGTGGGGTGGGGGTGGGGGTGGGTGCTGAGGAGTATATCTGTCTGTAATAAAGCACTGTAGTGGGGTGGGGGGTGGGTGCTGAGGAGTATTTCTGTCTGTAATAAAGCCCTTGTGCGGGGAAAAACTAATTCTGATTGGCTGGGCATGGCTCCCAAGTGATTAGGCCAATGCCCTCCCAGGCCCACCCATTGCTGTGCCACTGCCCAGTCATGTGAAATAAATAGATTAGGACCTAATGAATTCATTTAAATTGACTGATTTCCTTATATATGAACTGTAACTCAGCAAAATCTTTGAAATTGATGCATGAAGCATTTATATTTTTGTTCAGTATAGAGTGATGGAGGTAGATATGTTTAGGGGGTCAGGGGATACTGGAGTGATGGAGTTAGATATGTATAGGGGGTCAGGGGATACTGGAGTGATGGAGTTAGATATGTATAGGGGATACTGGAGTGATGGAGGTAGATATGTTTAGGGGTCAGGGGATACTGGAGTGATGGAGTTAGATATGTATAGGGGTCAGGGGATACTGGAGTGATGGAGGTAGATATGTTTAGGGGTCAGGGGATACTGGAGTGATGGAGTTAGATATGTATAGGGGTCAGGGGATACTGGAGTGATGGAGTTAGATATGTATAGGGGGTCAGGGGATACTGGAGTGATGGAGTTAGATATGTATAGGGGGTCAGGGATACTGGAGTGATGGAGGTAGATATGTATAGGGGGTCAGGGATACTGGAGTGATGGAGGTAGATATGTTTAGGGGTCAGGGGATACTGGAGTGATGGAGGTAGATATGTTTAGGGGTCAGGGGATACTGGAGTGATGGAGTTAGATATGTATAGGGGGTCAGGAGATACTGGAGTGATGGAGGTAGATATGTTTAGGGGGTCAGGGGATACTGGGTGATGGAGTTAGATATGTATAGGGGGTCAGGGATACTGGAGTGATGGAGTAGATATGTATAGGGGTCAGGGGATACTGGAGGATGGAGTTAGATATGTATAGGGGGTCAGGGGATACTGGAGTGATGGAGGTAGATATGTATAGGGGGTCAGGGGATATTGGAGTGATGGAGGTAGATATGTATAGGGGTCAGGGATACTGGAGTGATGGAGGTAGATATGTATAGGGGTCAGGGGATACTGGAGTGATGGAGGTAGATATGTTTAGGGGTCAGGGATACTGGAGTGATGGAGTTAGATATGTATAGGGGTCAGGGATACTGGAGTGATGGAGTTAGATATGTATAGGGGGAAGGGGATACTGGGATGATGGAGTTAGATATGTATAGGGGTCAGGGGATACTGGAGGGAAGGTAGATATGTATAGGGGTCAGGGGATACTGGAGTGATGGAGGTAGATATGTTTAGGGGGTCAGGGGATACTGGAGTGATGGAGGTAGATATGTTTAGTGGGTCAGGGGATACTGGAGTGATGGAGTTAGATATGTATAGGGGGTCAGGAGATACTGGAGTGATGGAGGTAGATATGTTTAGGGGGTCAGGGATACTGGAGTGATGGAGTTAGATATGTATAGGGGTCAGGGGATACTGGAGTGATGGAGTTAGATATGTATAGGGGTCAGGGGATACTGGAGTGATGGAGGTAGATATGTATAGGGGGTCAGGGGATATTGGAGTGATGGAGGTAGATATGTATAGGGGTCAGGGATACTGGAGTGATGGAGGTAGATATGTATAGGGGTCAGGGATACTGGAGTGATGGAGGTAGATATGTATAGGGGTCAGGGGATATTGGAGTGATGGAGGTAGATATGTATAGGGGTCAGGGGATACTGGAGTGATGAGGTAGATAAGTATAGGGGAACGGGACAGGGATACTGGAGTGATGGAGGTAGATATGTATAGGGGGAAGGGGACAGGGATACTGGAGTGATGGAGGTAGATATGTATAGGGGGAAGGGGACAGGGATACTGGAGTGATGGAGGTAGATATGTATAGGGGAAGGAGACAGGGATACTGGAGATGGAGGTAGATATGTATAGGGGGAAGGAGACAGGGATGGAGTGATGGAGGTAGATATGTATAGGGGGAAGGAGACAGGGATACTGGAGTGATGGAGGTAGATATGTATAGGGGGAAGGAGACAGGGATACTGGAGTGATGGAGGTAGATATGTATAGGGGAAGGAGACAGGGATACTGGAGTGATGGAGGTAGATATGTATAGGGGAAGGAGACAGGGATACTGGAGTGATGGAGGTATATATGTATAGGGGGAAGGAGACAGGGATACTGGAGTGATGGAGGTAGATATGTATGGGGGAAGGAGACAGGGATACTGGAATGATGGAGGTAGATATGTATAGGGGGAAGGAGACAGGGATACTGGAGTGATGGAGGTAGATATGTATAGGGGGAAGGAGACAGGGATACTGGAGTGATGGAGGTAGATGTGTATAGGGGGAAGGAGACAGGGATACTGGAGTGTAGGGTCCTGTCATTGTGTAGAGTCCTGTCAGTGTGTAGAGTCCTGTCAGTGTATAGAGTCCTGTTGTCAGTGTGTAGGGTCCTGTCAGTGTGTAGAGTCCTGTCAGTGTGTAGAGTCCTGTCAGTGTATAGAGTCCTGTCAGTGTATAGAGTCCTGTCAGTGTGTAGAGTCCTGTTGTCAGTGTGTAGAGTCCTGTTGTCAGTGTGTAGAGTCCTGTTGTCAGTGTGTAAGTCCTGTTGTCAGTGTGTAAGTCCTGTCAGTCTGTAGAGTCCTGTTGTCAGTCTGTAGAGTCCTGTTGTCAGTGTGTAGAGTCCTGTTGTCAGTGTGTAGAGTCCTGTCAGTCTGTAGAGTCCTATCAGTCTGTAGAGTCCTGTTGTCAGTGTGTAGATTCCTGTTGTCAGTGTGTAGATTCCTGTTGTCAGTGTGTAGAGTCCTGTTGTCAGTGTGTAGATTCCTGTTGTCAGTGTGTAGAGTCCTGTCAGTCTGTAGAGTCCTGTTGTCAGTGTGTAGATTCCTGTTGTCAGTGTGTAGATTCCTGTTGTCAGTGTGTAGAGTCCTGTTGTCAGTGTGTAGATTCCTGTTGTCAGTGTGTAGAGTCCTGTTGTCAGTGTGTAGATTCCTGTTGTCAGTGTGTCCTGTCAGTCTGTAGTCCTATCAGTTGTCAGTGTGTAGATTCCTGTTGTCAGTGTGTAGATTCCTGTTGTCAGTGTGTAGATTCCTGTTGTCAGTGTGTAGATTCCTGTTGTCAGTGTGTAGAGTCCTGTTGTCAGTGTGTAGATTCCTGTTGTCAGTGTGTAGAGTCCTGTCAGTCTGTAGAGTCCTATCAGTCTGTAGAGTCCTGTTGTCAGTGTGTAGATTCCTGTTGTCAGTGTGTAGATTCCTGTTGTCAGTGTGTAGAGTCCTGTCAGTGTGTAGAGTCCTGTCAGTGTACATAGAGAAAATAAAAGGTCAATAACGATACAGGGTTAACTCAGAGAGTCCGTGTTGCTGTATTGTAGCTATTTATCAGTCTTATTGCTTAAGGGTAGAAGCTGTTCAAGAGCTTGTGGGTGCCAGACTTGATGCACCGGTACTGCTTGCTGTGCAGAAGCAGAGAGAACAGTCTGTGGCTTGGTTGGCTGGAGCCTTTAACCATTTTCCTGGCCTTCCTTTCACACCGCCTGATATAGAGGTCCTGGATGGCAGGGAGCTTGGCCCCAGTGATGTCCTGGGCTTAACTACACATTTTAGAGTGGCTTTATTTTTGGTCCCCAGCAGAAGGTGCACGTTTCTATTGATCATGCTGTTTAGTCAGCTTGTTGATATGCCACACCTGTCAGGTGGATGGATTATCTTGGCAAAGGAGAAGTGCTCACTAACTGGGATGTAAACTAATTTGTGCCCCAAATGAGAGAAATACATTTTTGTACTCATGGAACATTTGTGGGATATTTTATTTCAGCTTATAAAACATGGGACCAACAATTTACATGTTGAGTTTATATTTTTGTTCAGTATAGCATACTTACTTACTGTGTTCTTCATATTTCTCATGTGTTTTTTCTAGTATTACATTGTTATTGATTATTGCATTGTTGGGTTTTGAAAGAAAGAAGACTTCACTGTCCTTAGGATGTCCCTGGAACATCACACATTTCACATATGTTTATTTATACAGCACTGTAAATATTATCCAACATGTCCTCACCTGGGATTTGAACTCACAACCTCTTGGTTCACAGCATTACAATCCTCCTGCTAAGCCACCATGTCTTTGTCAGTGAGTGATTTCACCTGTATTAACTGATTTCACTATGGACTTCAAAGTAAATCCCAGATGGGGTCATATTGAAGGGTCAGTACTATCCCAGATGGGGTCATATTGAAGGGTCAGTACTATCCCAGATGGGGTCATATTGAAGGGTCAGTACTATCCCAGATGGGGTCATATTGAAGGGTCAGTACTATCCCAGATGGGGTCATATGGAAGGGTCAGTACTATCCCAGATGGGGTCATATTGAAGGGTCAGTACTATCTCAGATGGGGTCATATGGAAGGGTCAGTACTATCCCAGATGGGGTCATATTGAAGGGTCAGTACTATCTCAGACGGGGTCATATTGAAGGGTCAGTACTATCCCAGACAGGGTCATATTGAAGGGTCAGTACTATCCCAGACAGGGTCATATTGAAGGGACAGTACTCTCAAAGTCTCACACCCTGACTATAGTTTGCTTTGTATGTTTCTATGTTTTGGTTGGTCAGGGTGTGAGCTGAGTGGGCATTCTATGTTACATGTCTAGTTTGTCTAGTTCTATGTTTGGCCTGATATGGTTCTCAATCAGAGGCAGGTGTTCGTCATTGTCTCTGATTGGGAACCATATTTAGGTAGCCTGTTTGGTGTTGGGTTTTGTGGGTGATTGTTCCTGTCTCTGTGTTACTTTGCACCAGTATTAGGCTGGTTCGGTTTTTGTGTTACGTTTATTGTTTTTGATTCGTGTTTACTTTGTTTGATTAAACATGGATCGCAATAACCACGCCACATTTTGGTCTGACTCTCTTTCACATAAAGAAAACCGTTACACAAAGTCCATCAGTCTAAGATCTGCTACTGAAAATTGTATTTGGTTATTGTACATAAGAACAATCGTGCAACACAAATAAATATTTGTATTATTTTATAACAAATGCGGAAACTGGCTCTAACCAGAATAGAAAGAGGAGTGGGAGGCCCCACTCTACACCAGGTATTCCCAAACTGGGGTTCACCGTCGGGGGTAAGCCAAATAAAAATGTGGCAGTTTCATTAAATATTACCCATAAAACACCCGTCTCAACGTCAACAGTGAAGAGGCGACTTCACTGAACTTCTTGGTAAAGATTGCCACTCCATTTAATGAAGCTGCCAGTTGAAGACTTGTGAGGTGTCTGTTTCTAAATGGCCTGTTTTTTTGTTTTTAAATGTGAATCACATTTTTATTTGGCTTACCCCCGACGGTGTACCCCGGACGGCGTACTCCAGTTTGGGAATACCTGGTGTTGACAACCGAGCACTGAAGATGATTCTTGGTAAAGATTGCCACTCCACAACCCTTTGAAGATCTATCTTGACAAAAAAGGTTGTAACCAGAAAGGTTAACATCAGTATTCAAAACACTCTTTCTGAACCACGTCTCAGTACTGACCAACACATCTGGATTGGAGCTGTGAACCCACACTTTCAATCGATCCATTTTAGGTAATAAGAATCTAGTGTTAATGTAAAGAAAACCCAGGCTTTTACAAGAGCAGAAATGAGTGAAGCAGATATCAGAGCACAAGTCAGAATTGGGGCTAGCAACAGTAGATGGGCCAGGGTGTACATGTACATTTCTAGATATAATCAGCAGTAATACAATCAGGGCACGGCAGAGGACAGGGAGAGCTCTGCAGTGTTGATTTATTATGCCATTTGAATGTGCATCAGATGGCTACAAGATCATATTGTACAGCAGTTTCATCAGGTAACATGAATACAACGCCGCCGAGATGTGGTTAGCATAGGATGGGAGGCCAAGAGTCTGTGTAACCAATAGAGTCAGAGTGTGGAAACAAACATAGTCTGTCCCACGGTTGGGTAAACAAGCAAGTTCATAGTCAACAAAGCATGCAGGAGTCTTGAAGCAAGTAGCATAAAGCACAAGTAAAAAATATTACGACTTGGAGCTAGCCATTGTAAGTTCAAAGAGTCACTTGCCCCAACCAGATAACTTCAGAGAGTAGTCTATAAAAATCCAGTAGGCTAGTATAGTAGGCCTATACGAGTTAATTAAAGTGTTTCTGAGTAATCTCACATAATACCCAGCTAGCACAGTGGATCTGGGCCGATTCCGTCGGGGCACTCGGCTGAGAGTCAGACTCGGCCGGCGTCATGTGGTCCAAGTCCGAGCCGCCTTCGGAAGTATTACTTATGGCTAAGATGTGGGGATTGAGCTCGGGCCGATTTCGGTGTGATCTGGCCCAAATGTATTACTTGGGGGCTCGGGCTGATTGGGGATACTTTCTTTATATAATTAACATTTCATTATTTCTTTACTTTTCCATATTTTCCTCAGTTTCTGTGATCAAAAAATACAATTAACATTTAAATTAAATTATTTAAGGGTCCTGTGTAGTATTTTTATACTTTGTGCTGGAACCACTTGAGTGGCGCATCGGTCTAAGACACTGCATCGCAGTGCAATCTGCGTTGCTACAGATGCTTGTTCGAGACCCGTGCCGGCAGCGACCGGGAGACCCATGAGATGACGCAAAATTGGCCCAGCGTTGTCCGAGTTAGGGGAGGGTTTGGCCGGCCGGGATGCCCTTGTCCCATTGCGCTTTCGTGACTCCTGTGGCGGTCACCAGGTGTATGGTGTTTCTTCTGATACAAAATGTGTTTTTTTTGTGGATGGTTATAATTTGTACGTATAAAATGTATAATAGTAATATTTAAATTGGCTAAATCTGATAATTCTGTATACATTTATTTAAATTTGCATCGGGCCGCTTCTGGGGGATGCTGGAAAGATGCCGGCAACGTCGGCTGAATTCCGGTAGGCGGAAATGACCCAATGTACAGTACTTGGGCCGACTCTGGGCAGTCATTCATTTTGATTCCGGGCCGAGTCCGACACCCGATTCCGGGCCGATTCAATCAGTTCCGGCCCCCCGGAAGAGAGCAGCCGATTCCTCATTGCTAGTTGGGTAAGCATCACAAGTTAATTAGCCTACTTACATTTCTGATCAGTCCAAAGTCTGTGGTGTGTGTGTGCTGGAGGCGAGCGATGCTCGGGAGAGAGGGAGGAGTGTGGCAGGGGTACCACACAGGGGGAGATAGGCAGGACAGATGATGAACAGATCGCCAGGTGGAATCAAAGCAGCTGTGCAGCAGGCAATGGGAGTAGGTGTCACACCTGCTTGGGAGGCAGATTTCGGGAGGCAGATTCCTTGTGGAAAATCCCAGCTAGCTAGCTAATGTAGCTAAATCCCAGCTAGCTAGCTAATGTAGCTAAATCCCAGCTAGCTAGCTAATGTAGCTAGCAAGTCTCTGTCCACTTTTTTTCCACTTGCAAAGGGAGGTTGTTAGCTAGCTGTGTCTCTTCAGTTTCGGCGAATAGTCCTTAACGAACGTCCAAACAAAGTTGTATTGTAGCTGTTGTATTTTGGAGATTGCGAGGAGGATATCTTCGGATGTGATCAAAGCAACACTATTGTTTCTTATTGAGGTCATTTACAATTTACAAATTTACAATTTACAAGTGTCCTGGGTGCATATCAGTTCAAAATGATACGCTGTTCTGATTAGATTTCTGGTTAAAATGAAATTTTTATTAATATTTTCATTAGATTTTCCATTTCCCCAATTGTAAATAGAGGTACACCCACCTGACAGTAAAATAAGACATACATACATTTAACCGTAAAGACGGACATAAATACCGTGAGACTGTACTAATGGGTCACTACTGGAAGAACTTCCCAGTGGATGAATGTACTTATCAAAACAAACTAAACCACGTATGCTTTCAACAAAATGCTCAAGTGAGCTTGCTTTTACCTCGATTGAAACCATGTGCCAATTTAATTCTACTCCATATCTATAGTGTTAACTGACTGACCCTGGAGTTTGGTAAATCTCCACTGGCATACCATCCAGCCCTGGAGCTTGGTAAACCTCCACTGGCATACCATCCAGCCCTGGAGTTTGGTAAACCTCCACTGGCATGCCATCCAGCCCTGGAGTTTGGTAATCTCCACTGGCATGCTATCCAGCCTTGGAGTTTGGTATACCTCCACTGGTATGCCATCCAGCCCTGGAGTTTGGTATATCTCCACTGGTATGCTATCCAGCCGTGGAGATTGGTATGCCTCAACTGGTATGCCATCCAGCCCTGGAGTTTGGTATACCTCCACTGGTATGCCATCCAGCCCTGGCGTTTGGTATACCTCAACTGGTATGCCATCCAGCCCTGGAGTTTGGTATGCCTCAACTGGTATGCTATCCAGCCCTGGAGTTTGGTATATCTCCACTGGTATGCTATCCAGCCCTGGAGTTTGGTATATCTCCACTGGTATGCTATCCAGCCGTGGAGATTGGTATGCCTCAACTGGTATGCCATCCAGCCCTGGAGTTTTCCCGGACTTAAAGGCTTTAATTGCATCAAGAAGTTCCTCATCTGTAATTCACCTTCACATGAGTCTTTCTGTATGGCTGTTAATGTTACATTATTAATAGAAACTAATTCTGGCAGTTAACTTCAGTTAGTGGAAATGAAGGAGACTGAAATGAAAACATATGCTTAAAGTACTTTGCTTCCTCTTTCTAAATATTGTTTGGTGAATCATGGGTGACTCTGTCATTTGTAACAAGTTTCTGTAAATGATATTTGGTAGCATTTAAAAAACAAAAACATTTGAAAGGTTTTGCTGTGGGATCCTCTCACAGAAGCCTGGACTCTGACACTGATTCCTAGCTGACAACAGGGAGCCACAGATGTGAGTCGGTCTTGTGGAATTGGCTTTTTCACCACGGGAATGATGGAGCGTCAGAGAGAGACTTGTTATTTCACATGATTCCGTCCAATGTTGCCCCATTGGTTCCATCTCACGTAGACCGAAGTCAGTTAGTAGTTATGTGTGTCGTGTTTTTCTGGGCAAAGTTATTTAACCGCCAGAAATGAATTCATAATAAGTGTGAGATTGTTTCCCAGCACCTTTAGCGCTCTGTTGTCACACCAAATCCTCATTGTGTTGTTGTTTTTGGGTAGTTACTGTTGTGTTGCTGTTTTTGGGTAGTTACTGTTGTGTTGCTGTTTTTGGGTAGTTACTGTTGTGTTGCTGTTTTTGGGTAGTTACTGTTGTGTTGCTGTTTTTGGGTAGTTACTGTTGTGTTGCTGTTTTTGGGTAGTTACTGTTGTGTTGCTGTTTTTGGGTAGTTACTGTTGTGTTGTTGTTTTTGGGTAGTTACTGTTGTGTTGCTGTTTTTGGGTAGTTACTGTTGTGTTGCTGTTTTTGGGTAGTTACTGTTGTGTTGCTGTTTTTGGGTAGTTACTGTTGTGTTGCTGTTTTTGGGTAGTTACTGTTGTGTTGCTGTTTTTTGGGTAGTTACTGTTGTGTTGCTGTTTTTGGTAGTTACTGTTGTGTTGCTGTTTTAGGTAGTTACTGTTGTGTTGCTGTTTTTGGTAGTTACTGTTGTGTTGCTGTTTTTGGTAGTTACTGTCAGTCTGAGCAGCAGTCCTGTGTCCAGCCATCCATCCAGGTAGAATTCACTGAGTACATCACTCTCCAGCCATCCATCCAGGTAGAATACAATGAGTGCATCACTCTCCATCCATCCATCCATCCATCCATCCATCCATCCATCCATCCATCCATCCATCCATCCATGTAGTATACACTGAAACATCACTCTCCAGCCATCCCTCAATCCAGGTAGAATACACTGAGTGCATCACTCTCAAACCATCCATCCAGGAAGAATACAATGAGGACTTCACTCTCCAGCCATCCATCCATCCAGGTAGCATTCACTGAGTGCATCACTCTCCAGCCATCCATCCATCCATCCAAGTAGAATACACTGAGTACATCACTCTCCAGCCATCCATCCAGGAAGAATACAATGAGTACATCACTCTCCAGCCATCCCTCAATCCAGGTAGCATTCACTGAGTGCATCACTCTCCAGCCATCCATCCAGGAAGAATACAATGAGTACATCACTCTCCAGCCATCCATCCATCCAAGTAGCATTCACTGAGCACATCACTCTCCAGCCATCCAGGTAGAATTCACTGAGTACATCACTCTCCAGCCATCCATCCATCCATGTAGAATACACTGAGTACACCACTCTCCAGCCATCCATCCTCCAGGTAGAATTCACTGAGTACATCACTCCAGCCATCCTCCAGGTAGAATACACTGAGTACACCACTCTCCAGCCATCCATCCATCCATCCATCCATCCAGGTAGAATTCACTGAGTACATCACTCTCCAGCCATCCTCCAGGTAGAATTCACTGAGTACATCACTCTCCAGCCATCCTCCAGGTAGAATTCACTGAGTACATCACTCTCCAGCCATCCATCCAGGTAGAATTCACTGAGTACATCACTCTCCATCCATCCAGGTAGAATACACTGAGTACATCACTCCAGCCATCTATCCAGGTAGAATTCACAGAGTACATCACTCTCCAGTGCATTCGGAAAGTGTTTAGACCCCTTGACCTTTTCCACACTTTGTTGTGTGGATGCAATAAGAACCAATAAGAACCAATGCAATAAGAACCAATAAGAATAGAGACAACCTTGTCCTCTTTCAATTACAAATCTAATGACATGGCTAGGAGATATACTGTAGTAAAGTATCTAGGGGGATTTTTATTTAGCTGAGCCTGCTAGCTAAATTTGATATAGCTAGCTAATGCTACTAACGTGCAACTGACTTGGTATCCCCTTTCCCTAACAACTGAATGCATTCAACCGAAATATGTTTTCTGCATTTAACCAAACCTTTCTGAATCATCAGCACCCAGGGAGGTGGGGGTGAAGTGCTTTGCTCAAGGGCAGAACGGAACATTAGTCCACCTTGCCAGGATTCAAACAAGTGACCGTTTGGTTAATACCTCTTTAACAGGCTACCTACCACCTTTAATGCTAGCTAGCAGTTGTTATGAAAGTATCTTAAATAACGATTAAGGTAGACATGTAATCTTGCTGAACACTTCACTAATTTACATTTCCAGAAATACAGGTTCATTTACCCATTGTTCGCTGGTCAGTGGCATCACTACCAAACAATAGTGCATATTTGAATTAAAGGAAAAATACACATTTCTTACATTTTTCTCAGACCACAAAAATGGTCCCTTGGTGTAGGGACAGAGGTTGTGGTTGAGTTGTTAACCCTTCTCTCCTGATTGACCCTGTGGTTGAGTTGTTAACACCTTCTCTCCTGATTGACCCTGTGGTTGAGTTGTTAACACCTTCTCTCCTGATTGACCCTGTGGTTGAGTTGTTAACCCTTCTCTCCTGATTGACCCTGTGGTTCACCCTGATTGACCCTGTGGTGAGTTGTTAACACCTTCTCTCCTGATTGACCCTGTGGTTGAGTTGTTAACACCTTCTCTCCTGATTGACCCTGTGGTTGAGTTGTTAACACCTTCTCTCCTGATTGACCCTGTGGTTGAGTTGTTAACCTTCTCTCCTGATTGACCCTGTGGTTCAGCTGTTAACACCTTCTCTCCTGATTGACCCTGTGGTTGAGTTGTTAACACCTTCTCTCCTGATTGACCCTGTGGTTGAGTTGTTAACACCTTCTCTCCTGATTGACCCTGTGGTTCAGCTTGATTGACCCTGTGGTTGAGTTGTTAACACCTTCTCTCCTGATTGACCCTGTGGTTGAGTTGTTAACACCTTCTCTCCTGATTGACCCTGTGGTTGAGTTGTTACACCTTCTCTCCTGATTGACCCTGTGGTTGAGTTGTTAACCCTTCTCTCCTGATTGACCCTGTGGTTCAGCTGTTAACACCTTCTCTCCTGATTGACCCTGTGGTTGAGTTGTTAACACCTTCTCTCCTGATTGACCCTGTGGTTGAGTTGTTAACACCTTCTCTCCTGATTGACCCTGTGGTTCAGCTGTTAACACCTTCTCTCCTGATTGACCCTGTGGTTGAGTTGTTAACACCTTCTCTCCTGATTGACCCTGTGGTTGAGTTGTTAACACCTTCTCTCCTGATTGACCCTGTGGTTGAGTTGGATTGAGTGGTTCAGCTGTTAACACCTTCTCTCCTGATTGACCCTGTGGTTGAGCTGTTAACCCTTCTCTCCTAATTGACCCTGTGGTTGAGTTGTTAACCCTTCTCTCCTAATTGACCCTGTGGTTGAGTTGTTAACACCTTCTCTCCTGTTTGACCCTGTGGTTGAGCTGTTAACCCTTCTCTCCTAATTGACCCTGTGGTTGAGTTGTTAACACCTTCTCTCCTGATTGACCCTGTGGTTGAGTTGTTAACCCTTCTCTCCTGATTGACCCTGTGGTTGAGCTGTTAACCCTTCTCTCCTGATTGACCCTGTGGTTGAGTTGTTAACCCTTCTCTCCTGATTGACCCTGTGGTTCAGCTGTTAACACCTTCTCTCCTGATTGACCCTGTGGTTGAGTTGTTAACCCTTCTCTCCTAATTGACCCTGTGGTTGAGTTGTTAACCCTTCTCTCCTGATTGACCCTGTGGTTCAGCTGTTAACACCTTCTCTCCTGATTGACCCTGTGGTTGAGTTGTTAACCCTTCTCTCCTGATTGACCCTGTGGTTCAGCTGTTAACACCTTCTCTCCTGATTGACCCTGTGGTTGAGCTGTTAACCCTTCTCTCCTGATTGACCCTGTGGTTGAGTTGTTAACACCTTCTCTCCTGATTGACCCTGTGGTTCAGCTGTTAACACCTTCTCTCCTGATTGACCCTGTGGTTCAGCTGTTAACACCTTCTCTCCTGATTGACCCTGTGGTTGAGTTGTTAACACCTTCTCTCCTAATTGACCCTGTGGTTCAGCTGTTAACCCTTCTCTCCTGATTGACCCTGTGGTTCAGCTATTAACTCATTTTTATCCTTCCCCTCCTCCTCTGTAATCTCTGCAGGAATCGCAAGATCCAGATCAGGAACATTCCCCCTCATCTACAGTGGGAGGTGAGTCAGTCAGTCAGTCTGTGCCTGGTGTTATAGTCTTTGGGGGTTTGCTCGATTTCAAATCAAATCAAATCAAATTTTATTTGTCACATACACATGGTTAGCAGATGTTAATGCGAGTGTAGCGAAATGCTTGTGCTTCTAGTTCCGACAATGCAGTAATAATCCAACAAGTAATCTAACTAACAATTCCAAAAAAAAACTATCTTATACACAGTGTAAGGGGATAAAGAATATGTACATAAAGATATATGAATGAGTGATGGTACAGAGCAGCTTAGGCAAGATACAGTAGATGGTATCGAGTACAGTATATACATATGAGATGAGTATGTAAACAAAGTGGCATAGTTAAAGTGGCTAGTGATACATGTATTACATAAGGATGCAGTAGATGATATAGAGTACAGTATATACGTATACATATGAGATGAATAATGTAGGGTATGTAAACATTATATTAGGTAGCATTGTTTAAAGTGGCTAGTGATATATTTTACATCATTTCCCATCAATTCCCATTATTAAAGTGGCTGGAGTTGAGTGAGTGTGTTGGCAGCAGCCACTCAATGTTAGTGGTGGCTGTTTAACAGTCTGATGGCCTTGAGATAGAAGCTGTTTTTCAGTCTCTCGGTCCCAGCTTTGATGCACCTGTACTGACCTCGCCTTCTGGATGATAGCGGGGTGAACAGGCAGTGGCTCGGGTGGTTGTTGTCCTTGATGATCTTTATGGCCTTTCTGTAACATCGGGTTGGTGTAGGTATCCTGGAGGGCAGGTAGTTTGCCCCCGGTGATGCGTTGTGCAGACCTCACTACCCTCTGGAGAGCCTTACGGTTGTGGGCGGAGCAGTTGCCGTACCAGGCGGTGATACAGCCCGCCAGGATGCTCTCGATTGTGCATCTGTAGAAGTTTGTGAGTGCTTTTGGTGACAAGCCAAATTTCTTCAGCCTCCTGAGGTTGAAGAGGCGCTGCTGCGCCTTCTTCACGATGCTGTCTGTGTGAGTGGACCAATTCAGTTTGTCTGTGATGTGTATGCCAAGGAACTTAAAAACTTACTACCCTCTCCACTACTGTTCCATCGATGTGGATAGGGGGGTGTTCCCTCTGCTGTTTCCTGAAGTCCACAATCATCTCCTTAGTTTTGTTGACATTGAGTGTGAGGTTATTTTCCTGACACCACACTCCGAGGGCCCTCACCTCCTCCCTGTAGGCCGTCTCGTTGTTGGTAATCAAGCCTACCACTGTTGTGTCGTCCGCAAACTTGATGATTGAGTTGGAGGCGTGCGTGGCCACGCAGTCGTGGGTGAACAGGGAGTACAGGAGAGGGCTCAGAACGCACCCTTGTGGGGCCCCAGTGTTGAGGATCAGCGGGGTGGAGATGTTGTTGCCTACCCTCACCACCTGGGGGCGGCCCGTCAGGAAGTCCAGTACCCAGTTGCACAGGGCGGGGTCGAGACCCAGGGTCTCAAGCTTGATGACGAGCTTGGAGGGTACTATGGTGTTGAATGCCGAGCTGTAGTCGATGAACAGCATTCTCACATAGGTATTCCTCTTGTCCAGATGGGTTAGGGCAGTGTGCAGTGTGGTTGAGATTGCATCGTCTGTGGACCTATTTGGGCGGTAAGCAAATTGGAGTGGGTCTAGGGTGTCAGGTAGGGTGGAGGTGATATGGTCCTTGACTAGTCTCTCAAAGCACTTCATGATGACGGAAGTGAGTGCTACGGGCGGTAGTCGTTTAGCTCAGTTACCTTAGCTTTCTTGGGAACAGGAACAATGGTGGCCCTCTTGAAGCATGTGGGAACAGCAGACTGGTATAGGGATTGATTGAATATGTCCGTGAACACACCGACCAGCTGGTCTGCGCATGCTCTGAGGGCGCGGCTGGGGATGCCGTCTGGGCCTGCAGCCTTGCGAGGGTTAACATGTTTAAATGTTTTACTCACCTCGGCTGCAGTGAAGGAGAGTCCGCATGTTTTCGTTGCAGGCCGTGTCAGTGGCACTGTATTGTCCTCAAAGCGGGCAAAAAAGTTATTTAGTCTGCCTGGGAGCAAGACATCCTGGTCCGTGACTGGGCTGGTTTTCTTCTTGTAGTCCATGATTGACTGTAGACCCTGCCACAAACCTCTTGCGTCTGAGACGTTGAATTGAGATTCTACTTTGTCTCTATACTGACGCTTAGCTTGTTTGATAGCCTTGCGGAGGGAATAGCTGCACTGTTTGTATTCGGTCATGTTACCAGTCACCTTGCCCTGATTAAAAGCAGTGGTTCGCGCTTTCAGTTTCATGCGAATGCTGCCATCAATCCAAGGTTTCTGGTTAGGGAATGTTTTAATCGTTGCTATGGGAACGACATCTTCAACGCACGTTCTAATGAACTCGCACACCGAATCAGCGTATTCGTCAATGTTGTTATCTGACGCAATACGAAACATATCCCAGTCCACGTGATGGAAGCAGTCTTGGAGTGTGGAATCAGCTTGGTCGGACCAGCGTTGGACAGATCTCAGTGTGGGAGCTTCTTGTTTTAGTTTCTGTCTGTAGGCAGGGATCAGCAAAATGGAGTCGTGGTCAGCTTTTCCGAAAGGAGGGCGGGGCATTGCCTTATATGCGTCGTGGAAGTTAGAGTAACAATGATCCAAGGTTTTTTCCGCCCTAGTTGCGCAATCGATATGCTGATACAATTTAGGGAGTCTTGTTTTCAGATTAGCCTTGTTAAAATCCCCAGCTACAATGAATGCAGCCTCTGGATGTATAGATTCCAGTTTGCAAAGAGTCAAATAAAGTTCGTTCAGAGCCATCGATGTGTCTGCTTGGGGGGGAATATATACGGCTGTGATTATAATCGAAGAGAATTCTCTTGGCAGATAATGCGGTCGACATTTGATTGTGAGGAATTCTAAATCAGGTGAACAGAAGGATTTGACTTCCTGTATATTTCTGTGATCACACCACGTCTCGTTAGCCATAAGGCATACGCCCCCGCCCCTCTTCTTACCAGAAAGATGTTTGTTTCTGTCGGCGCGATGCGTGGAGAAACCCGCTGGCTGCACCGCCTCCGATAGCGTCTCTCCAGTGAGCCATGTTTCCGTGAAGCAAAGAACGTTACAGTCTCTGATGTCCCTCTGGAATGCTACCCTTGCTCGGATTTCATCAACCTTGTTGTCAAGAGACTGGACATTGGCGAGAAGAATGCTAGGGAGTGGTGCACGATGAGCCCGTCTCCGGAGTCTGACCAGAAGACCGCCTCGTTTCCCTCTTTTACGGAGTCGTTTTTTTGGGTCGCCGGCTGGGATCCATTCCGTTGTCCTGGTTGAAAGGCAGAACACAGGATCCGCTTCGTGAAAATCATATTCTTGGTCGTACTGATGGTGAGTTGACGCTGATCTTATATTTAGTAGTTCATCTCGACTGTATGTAATGAAACCTAAGATGACCTGGGGTACTAATGTAAGAAATAACACGTAAAGAAACAAAAAACTGCATAGTTTCCTAGGAACGCGAAGCGAGGCGGCCATCTCTGTCGGCGCCGGAAGTACGAGGATTTCATTTTGGATTTCAAGTTTGAGGTTGGTTCTGTTTAGGTGTGGCTTGCATCGTTAGTTAGTTTCAGCTGTGCTGGCACAGAGTGGCTGGCCCTGAGCTCCAGGGGCCATGAGAGATGTTAGTTTTGTGGGATCCCTGTTTAGCTTGTCCTCTGTGTGTGATAAAAACAACGTGTGGTGAGGGCTTGGACAGTGTCCCTGTGTGGTGAGGGCTTGGACAGTGTCCCTGTGTGGTGAGGGCTTGGACAGTGTCCCTGTGTGGTGAGGGCTTGGACAGTGTCCCTGTCTGGTGAGGGCTTGGACAGTGTCCCTGTGTAGTGAGGGCTAGGACAGTGTCCCTGTGTGGTGAGGGCTAGGACAGTGTCCCTGTGTGGTGGTGAGGGCTTGGATTGGACAGTGTCCCTGTGTGGTGGTGTGGTGAGGGCTAGGACAGTGTCCCTGTGTGGTGAGGGCTAGGACAGTGTCCCTGTGTGGTGGTGTGGTGAGGGCTAGGACAGTGTCCCTGTGTGTTGGTGTGGTGAGGGCTAGGACAGTGTCCCTGTGTGGTGGTGTAGTGCGGGCTAGGACAGTGTCCCTGTGTGGTGGTGTGGTGAGGGCTAGGACAGTGTCCCTGTGTGGTGGTGTTGTGAGGGCTAGGACAGTGTCTCTGTGTGGTGAGGGCTTGAACAGTGTCCCTGTGTCGTGAGGGCTAGGACAGTGTCCCTGTGTCGTGAGGGCTAGGACAGTGTCCCTGTGTGGTGTTGTGGTGAAGGCTTGGACAGTGTCCCTGTGTGGTGAGGCTAGGATAGTGTCTCTGTGTGGTGAGGGCTAGGACAGTGTCCCTGTGTGGTGGTGTGGTGAGGGCTAGGACAGTGTCCCTGTGTGGTGGTGTGGTGAGGGCTAGGACAGTGTCCCTGTGTGGTGGTGTGGTGAGGGCTAGGACAGTGTCCCTGTGTGGTGGTGTGGTGAGGGCTAGGACAGTGTCCCTGTGTGGTGGTGTGGTGAGGGCTTGGACAGTGTCCCTGTGTGGTGAGGCTAGGATAGTGTCTCTGTGTGGTGAGGGCTAGGACAGTGTCCCTGTGTGGTGGTGTGGTGAAGGTTTGGACAGTGTCCCTGTGTGGTGAGGGCTAGGACAGTGTCCCTGTGTGGTGAGGCTAGGATAGTGTCCCTGTGTCGTGAGGGCTAGGACAGTGTCCCTGTGTGGTGTTGTGGTGAAGGCTTGGACAGTGTCCCTGTGTGGTGAGGCTAGGATAGTGTCTCTGTGTGGTGAGGGCTAGGACAGTGTCCCTGTGTGGTGGTGTGGTGAAGGTTTGGACAGTGTCCCTGTGTGGTGAGGGCTAGGACAGTGTCCCTGTGTGGTGAGGCTAGGATAGTGTCTCTGTGTGGTGAGGCTAGGATAGTGTCTCTGTGTGGTGAGGGCTAGGACAGTGTCCCTGTGTGGTGAGGCTAGGATAGTGTCTCTGTGTGGTGAGGCTAGGATAGTGTCTCTGTGTGGTGAGGGCTTGGACAGTGTCCCTGTGTGGTGAGGCTAGGATAGTGTCTCTGTGTGGTGAGGCTAGGATAGTGTCTCTGTGTGGTGAGGGCTAGGACAGTGTCCCTGTGTGGTGAGGCTAGGATAGTGTCTCTGTGTGGTGAGGCTAGGATAGTGTCTCTGTGTGGTGAGGGCTTGGACAGTGTCCCTGTGTGGTGGTGTGGTGAGGGCTAGGACAGTGTCCCTGTGTGGTGGTGTGGTGAGGGCTAGGACAGTGTCCCTGTGTGGTGGTGTGGTGAGGGCTAGGACAGTGTCGCTGTGTGGTGGTGTGGTGAGGGCTAGGACTCCCTAAATTTTATCAGCATATCGATTGCGCAACCAGGGGTGGAAAGACCCTGGATCATTGTTACTCTAACTTCCGCGACGCATATAAGGCCCTGCCCCGCCCCCCTTTCGGAAAAGCTGACCACGACTCCATTTTGTTGATCCCTGCCTACAGACAGAAACTAAAACAAGAAGCTCCCACGCTGAGGTCTGTCCAACGCTGGTCCGACCAAGCTGACTCCACACTCCAAGACTGCTTCCATCACGTGGACTGGGAGATGTTTCGTATTGCGTCAGACAACAACATTGACGAATACGCTGATACGGTGTGCGAGTTCATTAGAACGTGCGTTGAAGATGTCGTTCCCATAGCAACGATTAAAACATTCCCTAACCAGAAACCGTGGATTGATGGCAGCATTCGTGTGAAACTGAAGGCACGAACCACTGCTTTTAATCAGGGCAAGGTGTCTGGTAACATGACTGAATACAAACAGTGCAGCTATTCCCTCCGCAAGGCTATCAAACAAGCTAAGCGCCAGTACAGAGACAAAGTAGAATCTCAATTCAACGGCTCAGACACAAGAGGCATGTGGCAGGGTCTACAGTCAATCACGGACTACAGGAAGAAACCCAGCCCAGTCACGGACCAGGATGTCTTGCTCCCAGGCAGACTAAATAACTTTTTTGCCCGCTTTGAGGACAATACAGTGCCACTGACACGGCCTGCAACGGAAACATGCGGTCTCTCCTTCACTGCAGCCGAAGTGAGTAAGGTACACCTTGCCCTGACACCTTGCCCTGATTAAAAGCAGTGGTTCGTGCCTTCAGTTTCACACGAATGCTGCCATCAATCCACGGTTTCTGGTTAGGGAATGTTTTAATTGTTGCTATGGGAACGACATCTTCAACGCACGTTCTAATGAACTCGCACACCGTATCAGCGTATTCGTCAATGTTGTTGTCTGACGCAATACGAAACATCTCCCAGTCCACGTGATGGAAGCAGTCTTGGAGTGTGGTGAGGGCTAGGACAGTGTCCCTGTGTGGCGGTGTGGTGAGGGCTAGGACAGTGTCCCTGTGTGGTGGTGTGGTGAGGGCTAGGACAGTGTCCCTGTGTGGTGGTGTGGTGAGGGCTAGGACAGTGTCCCTGTGTGGTGGTGTGGTGAGGGCTTGGACAGTGTCCCTGTGTGGTGGTGTGGTGAGGGCTAGGACAGTGTCCCTGTGTGGTGAGGGCTAGGACAGTGTCCCTGTGTGGTGGTGTGGTGAGGGCTTGGACAGTGTCCCTGTTGTGGTGGTGTGGTGAAGGCTAGGACAGTGTCCCTGTGTGGTGGTGTGGTGTCCCTGTGTGGTGGTGTGGTGAGGGCTAGGACAGTGTCCCGGTGTGGTGGTGTGGTGAGGGCTTGGACAGTGTCCCTGTGTGGTGGTGTGGTGAGGGCTTGGACAGTGTCCCTGTGTGGTGGTGTGGTGAGGGCTAGGACAGTGTCCCTGTGTGGTGAGGGCTAGGACAGTGTCCCTGTGTGGTGGTGTGGTGAGGGCTAGGACAGTGTCCCTGTGTGGTGGTGTGGTGAAGGCTAGGACAGTGTCCCTGTGTGGTGGTGTGGTGAAGGCTAGGACAGTGTCCCTGTGTGGTGGTGTGGTGAGGGCTAGGACAGTGTCCCGGTGTGGTGAGGGCTAGGACAGTGTCCCTGTGTGGTGGTGTGGTGAAGGCTAGGACAGTGTCCCTGTGTGGTGGTGTGGTGAGGGCTAGGACAGTGTCCCGGTGTGGAGAGGGCTAGGACAGTGTCCCTGTGTGGTGGTGTTGTGAGGGCTAGGACAGTGTCCCTGTGGTGTGGTGAGTGCTAGGACAGTGTCCCTGTGGTGTGGTGAGGGCTAGGACAGTGTCCCTGTGTGGTGGTGTGGTGAGGGCTAGGACAGTGTCCCTGTGTTGGTGTGGTGAGGGCTAGAAGAGCAACCAGTAGAGTAAAGCCAGGAAGTCACCTCTCTCTGAGTCACCTCACTCTGAGTCAACATAGATGACTGACCAGCGTGTGACTCCATGTTTCAGCATCACTGCCCATTCAGAAAGAAAGCCCAGGCACCCAGTTTCCCCTCTACAGTATTTTATATAATATTGTACAACAGCTGATGAAACTAACACTCTAGAAATGTACATTTTTGTTGGTCAAACTAAGGATACTATAGCTATTTGATTTTGAATTTCAGGACAACTTTAAGTATAAAAATAAATATTCAATGGAACATTGAATTTGGGCCTACTGCTATTAGCCATATAAATGCACTTAATAACAGTAAAATAAATACATCAAAATTATTTAAAAAAATGTAAGTGTCAGAGATATACTGTATTAAAGATCAGCATTTTGTAGAGATTTTTTACCATATTTAACCCCTTTATAAAAAATATTTATTTACCACAATTTCATGATATCCAACTGTGATCTTGTCTCATTGTGGCAGGTAGCCTAGTGGTTAGAGTGTTGGGGAGGCAGGTAGCCTAGTGGTTAGAGTGTTGGGGAGGCAGGTAGCCTAGTGGTTAGAGTGTTGGGGAGGCAGGTAGTTTAGTGGTTAGAGTGTTGGGGAGGCAGGTAGCCTAGTGGTTAGAGTGTTGGGGAGGCAGGTAGCCTAGTGGTTAGAGTGTTGGGGAGGCAGGTAGCCTAGTGGTTAGAGTGTTGGGGAGGCAGGTAGCCTAGTGGTTAGAGTGTAGGGGCGGCAGTTAGCCTAGTGGTTGGAGTGTAGGGGGCGGCAGGTAGCCTAGTGGTTGGAGTGTAAGGGGCGGCAGGTAGCCTAGTGGTTAGAGTGTTGTGCTAGTAACCGAAAGGTTGCTAGATTGAATCCCTGAGCTGACAAGGTAAAACAAAAAAATCTGTCGTTCTGCCCCTGAACAAGGCAGTTAACTCACTATTCCAAGGCCGTCATTGTAAATAACTTGCCTAGTTAAATAGTTAAATTAAATATAAAATCTCTGCAACTCCCCAATGGGCTCGGTGGAGGCGAAGGTCATGCGTCATCCGAAGCATGACCTCTTAACCCGGAAGCCAGCTACACCAATGTGTCGGAGGAAACACCGTTGAACTGACGACTGAAGTCAGCCTGCAGGTGTCCGACCCGCCACAAGGAGTTGCTTGAGTGTGATGAGCCAAGTCAAGCCCCGCCCCTGGAAAAACCCTCCCCTAACCCTGGTGACGCTGGGCCAATTGTGTGCCGCCTTATTGGACTCCCGGTCACGGCCAGTTGTGACACAGCCTGTACTCGAACCCGGGTCTGTAGTGACACCTCAAGCACAGCGATGCACTTGGGAGGCTTTAACCTCTTTTTTTTTGGGGGGGGGGCACTAACCTACTTTCATATATACAGTGCCTTGCGAAAGTATTCGGCCCCCTTGAACTTTGCGACCTTTTGCCACATTTCAGGCTTCAAACATAAAGATATAAAACTGTATTTTTTTGTGAAGAATCATCAACAAGTGGGACACAATCATGAAGTGGAACGACATTTATTGGATATTTCAAACTTTTTTAACAAATCAAAAACTGAAAAATTGGGCGTGCAAAATTATTCAGCCCCTTTACTTTCAGTGCAGCAAACTCTCTCCAGAAGTTCAGTGAGGATCTCTGAATGTTGACCTAAATGACTAATGATGATAAATACAATCCACCTGTGTGTAATCAAGTCTCCGTATAAATGCACCTGCACTGTGATAGTCTCAGAGGTCCGTTAAAAGCGCAGAGAGCATCATGAAGAACAAGGAACACACCAGGCAGGTCCGAGATACTGTTGTGAAGAAGTTTAAAGCCGGATTTGGATACAAAAAGATTTCCCAAGCTTTAAACATCCCAAGGAGCACTGTGCAAGCGATTATATTGAAATGGAAGGAGTATCAGACCACTGCAAATCTACCAAGACCTGGCCATCCCTCTAAACTTTCAGCTCATACAAGGAGAAGACTGATCAGAGATGCAGCCAAGAGGCCCATGATCACTCTGGATGAACTGCAGAGATCTACAGCTGAGGTGGGAGACTCTGTCCATAGGACAACAATCAGTCGTATATTGCACAAATCTGGCCTTTATGGAAGAGTGGCAAGAAGAAAGCCATTTTTTAAAGATATCCATAAAAAGTGTTGTTTAAAGTTTGCCACAAGCCACCTGGGAGACACACCAAACATGTGGAAGAAGGTGCTCTGGTCAGATGAAACCAAAATTTAACTTTTTGGCAACAATGCAAAACGTTATGTTTGGCGTAAAAGCAACACAGCTCATCACCCTGAACACACCATCCCCACTGTCAAACATGGTGGTGGCAGCATCATGGTTTGGGCCTGCTTTTCTTCAGCAGGGACAGGGAAGATGGTTAAAATTGATGGGAAGATGGATGGAGCCAAATACAGGACCATTCTGGAAGAAAATCTGATGGAGTCTGCAAAAGACCTGAGACTGGGACGGAGATTTGTCTTCCAACAAGACAATGATCCAAAACATAAAGCAAAATGTACAATGGAATGGTTCAAAAATAAACATATCCAGGTGTTAGAATGGCCAAGTCAAAGTCCAGACCTGAATCCAATCGAGAATCTGTGGAAAGAACTGAAAACTGCTGTTCACAAATGCTCTCCATCCAACCTCACTGAGCTCGAGCTGTTTTGCAAGGAGGAATGGGAAAAAATGTCAGTCTCTCGATGTGCAATGATGATACTGATACTTGATACTGCCACTTGGTTTACATACTTATCTCATATGTATATACTGTACTCGATATCATCTACTGTATCTTGCCTATGCTGCTCTGTACCATCACTCATTCATATATCCTTATGTACATATTCTTTATCCCCTTACACTGTGTATAAGACAGTAGTTTTTTTTGGAATTGTTAGTTAGATTACTTGCTCGTTATTACTGCATTGTCGGAACTAGAAGCACAAGCATTTCGCTACACTCGCATTAACATCTGCTAACCATGTGTATGTGACAAATAAAATTTGATTTGATTTGATTTGATAGAGACATACCCCAAGCGACTTACAGCTGTAATCACAGCAAAAGGTGGCGTTACAAAGTATTAACTTAAGGGGGCTGAATAATTTTGCACGCCCAATTTTTCAGTTTTTGATTTGTTAAAAAAGTTTGAAATATCCAATAAATGTCGTTCCACTTCATGATTGTGTCCCACTTGTTGTTGATTCTTCACAAAAAATACAGTGTTATATCTTTATGTTTGAAGCCTGAAATGTGGCAAAAGGTCGCAAAGTTCAAGGGGGCCGAATACTTTCGCAAGGCACTGTATCTCCTTTCAAGCTTTGATTCTAAAGTATGTCATCTTGAGAAGATTTGAAAATAGGACGCTGCCTCTTTAAGACAAACGTTCCAAAAGAGATGGCTACAGTAGGCTAGCCAAGATGAATGCTAGCTTTCTTTCTTTCTTTTTGTAGCTTTCTTTTAGCAGACTAAGTATCAACAGTAACCAGCATATTGATGGTATGTTCACTATATCAAATCAAATCAAATTTATTTATATAGCCCTTCGTACGTCAGCTGATATCACAAATGCTGTACAGAAACCCAGCCTAAAACCCCAAACAGCAAGCAATGCAGGTGTAGCAGCACGGTGGCTAGGAAAAACTCCCTAGAATGGCCAAAACCTAGGAAGAAACCTAGAGAGGAACCAGGCTATGTGGGGTAGGGTGGCCAGTCCTCTTCTGGCTGTGTCGGGTGGAGATTATAACAGAACATGGCCAAGATGTTCAAATGTTCATAAATTACCAGCATGGTCCAATAATAATAAGGCAGAACAGTTGAAACTGGAGCAGCAGCACGGCCAGGTGGACTGGGGAAAGCAAGGAGTCATCATGTCAGGTAGTCCTGAGGCATGGTCCTAGGGCTCAGGTCCTCCGAGAGAGAGAAAGAAAGAGAGAAAGAGAGAAAGAGAGAATTAGAGAGCACACGTAAATTCACACAGGACACCGAATAGGACAGGAGAAGTACTCCAGAGATAACAAACTGACCCTAGCCCCCCGACACATAAACTACTGCAGCATAAATACTGGAGGCTGAGACAGGAGGGGTCAGGAGACACTGTGGCCCCATCCGAGGACACCCCCGGACAGGGCCAAACAGGAAGGATATAACCCCACCCACTTTGCCAAAGCACAGCCCCCACACCACTAGAGGGATATCTTCAACCACCAACTTACCATCCTGAGACAAGGCCGAGTATAGCCCACAAAGATCTCCGCCACGGCACAACCCAAGGGGGAGGCGCCAACCCAGACAGGAAGATCACATCAGTGACTCAACCCACTCAGGTGACTCACCCCTCCCAGGGACGGTATGAAAGAGCCCCAGTAAGCCAGTGACTCAGCCACTATAATAGGGTTAGAGGCAGAGAATCCCAGTGGAAAGAGGACAACCGGCCAGGCAGAGACAGGGCGGTTCGTTGCTCCAGAGCCTTTCCGTTCACCTTCCCACTCCTGGGCCAGACTACACTCAATCATATGACCCACTGAAGAGATGAGTCTTCAGTAAAGACTTAAAGGTTGAGACTGAGTTTGCGGCTCTCACATGGGTAGTAGGCAGACCGTTCCATAAAAATGGAGCTCTATAGGAGAAAGCCCTGCCTCCAGCTGTTTGCTTAGAAATTCTAGGGACAATTAGGAGGCCTGCGTCTTGTGACCGTAGCGTACGTGTAAGTATGTACGGCAGGACCAAATCAGAGAGATAGGTAGGAGCAAGCCCATGTAATGTTTTGTAGGTTAGCAGTAAAACCTTGAAATCAGCCCTTGCCTTGACAGGAAGCCAGTGTAGGGAGGCTAGCACTGGAGTAATATGATCAAATTTTTTGGTTCTAGTCTGGATTCTAGCAGCCGTATTTAGCACTAACTGAAGTTTATTTAGTGCTTTATCCGGATAGCCGGAAAGTAGAGCATTGCAGGAGTCTAACCTAGAAGTGACAAAAGCATGAACACATTTTTCTGCATCATTTTATAGAAGGTTTACTTTTGCAAATCACTTTCCCTAAAATAAATAAGCTCAGCGAGTAGATTGATGGCCGCTTCAGTACTCATGTACTGCTCAAGAAGTTGACTGGCGGGTGGTGGTGCTTCACTGAATGGCCAATCATATTGCTCAAATACTAATGGCATGCCATTTAAGTGTGGTCTTCAATGGTTTTTAATGGTAGACTGCGACAGAGCAGGTAAATGTTGAGCTGGAAATCGGGCCAGTAACTCACGTGACAACTCACGTGATCCACTTTCTCTACACTGTTTTTCCTGGCCCCAGCGGGCCATCATTAATGTTAATTATATGGGATGTGCAAATTTATGCTCTTTCCCTCCGTGTATAAATTTGACTGCTCCCGAGTGGCGCAGTAATGAGGTGTCACTACAGACCCGGGTTCGATCACAGGCTGTTTCACAGCCGGCCGCGGCCGGGAGACCCATTTGACGGCATACAATTGGCCCAGTGTCGTCTGGGTTAGGGGATGGTTTGGCTGGCCTGGATGTCCTTGTCCCATCGTGCTCTAACGACTCTTTGTGGCGGGCCGCATGCACGCTGACTTCAGTCACCAGCTGTACGGTGTTTCCTCCGACACATTGGTGCGGCTGGCGTCCGGATTAAGCGAGCAGTGTGTCAAGAAGCAGTGAGGCTTAGCAGAGTCATGTTTCGGAGGATGCATGGCTCTCGACCTTCTCCTCTCCATGGTGTTGTCTACATAGAGGTAGATCAGGGAATCACCAGCAGCAAGAGCGACATCGTTGATATATACTGAGAAAATAATTGAACCCTGTGGCACCCCCATAGATACTGCCAGAGGTCCGGACAACAGGCCCTCCGATTTGACACACTGACCTCTGTCTGAGAAGTAGTTGGTGAACCAGGCGAGGCAGTCATTTGAGAAACCAAGGCTGTTGAGTCTGCCGATAAGAATGTGGTGATTGACAGTTGAAAGCCTTGGCCAGGTCGATGAAGACTGCTGCACAGTACTGTCTTTTATCGATGCCGTTTGAGATTTCGTTTAGTACCTTGAGAGTGGCTGAGGTGCACCTATGACCAGCTTGTAAACTGGATTGCACAGCGGAGAAGGTATGGTGGGATTCGAAATGGTCAGTGATCTGACAGCAGGGAGGAGGTCTCTTATTCTCCATGGACTTTACAGTGTCCCAAAACTTTTCAGAGTTAGAGCTACAGGATGCACATTTCTGAATGAAAAAGTTAGCATTGACTTTCCTGACTGACTGCGTGTATTGGTTCCTGACTTCCCTGAAAAGTTGTATATCGCGGGGACTATTCGATGCTAGTGCAGTCCACCACAGGAAGTTTTTGTCCTGGTCAAGGGCAGTCAGGTCTGGAGTGAACCAAGGGCTATATCTGTTCTTAGTTCTACATTTTTTGAAAGGGGCATGCTTATTTAAGATAGTGAGGAAATTACTTTCAAAGAACGAACAGGCATCCTTTACTGGCGGGAGAAGGTCAATATCCTTCTAGGATACCCGGACCAGGTCGATTATAAAGGCCTGCTCGCAGAAGTGTTTTGACAGTGATGAGGGTTGGTAATTTGACCGCAGACCCATAGTGGATGCAGGCAATGAGGCAGTGATCGCTGAGATCCTGATTGAAAACTGCAGAGGTGTATTTGGAGGGCAAGTTGGTCAGGATAATATCTATGAGGGTGCCCATGTTTACAGATTTAGGGTTGTACCTGGTGGGTTCCTTGATAATTTGTGTGAGATTGAAGGCATCTAGCTGTCTCTGACATCATGACATCAGCCTAACAGTAACACTAACCCAGCAGTCAAGGGCTCTAACACACTAACCCAGACGAGCAGACAGCCACCCAGGGCTAAGAGTAACTCAGCCCTAACCCAGGGCTAACAGTAACTCAGCCCTAACCCAGGGCTAACAGCAACTCAGCCCTAACCCAGGGCTAACAGCAACTCAGCCCTAACCCAGGGCTAACAGTAACTCAGCCCTAACCCAGGACTAACAGTAACTCAGCCCTAACCCAGGGCTAACAGTAACTCAGCCGTATCCCAGGGCTGACAGGAACTCAGCCGTGTCCCAGGGCTGACAGTAACTCAGCCGTAACCCAGGGCTAACAGTAACTCAGCCGTAACCCAGGGCTAACAGTAACTCGGCCGTATCCCAGAGCTGACAGTAACTCAGCCGTAACCCAGGGCTAACAGTAACTCGGCCGTATCCCAGGACTGACAGTAACTGTGTGTGTGTAATTGATTGTGTTCCGTCTTTCCTTCAGGTTTTGGACGGCCTTCTAGCTCAGTATGGTACTGTAGACAACGTGGAACAAGGTGAGACATTACAATACATTATCTTTTATATCATTACAATCTCTTCAACTGTTTTTTTCCCTTAAATATTATCGATATGCTTTTTTAAATACACGAAAGTAAGTCAACACCCCTTCACATTCGTGGGTTCGGTTATTTCAGCCACACCCTTTGCTGACAGGTGTATAAAATCGAGCACACAGCCATGCAATCTCCATAGACAAACATTGGCAGTTGAATGGCCAGTACAGAAGAGCTCAATGACATTCAAAGTGGCATCTTCATGGGAGTCAGTTCATTAAATGTATGCCCTGCTAGATCTGTCCCGGTCAAAGGAAAGTGCTGTTATTGTGAAGTGGGAACGTTTAGGAGCAACAACGGCTCAGACGCAAAGTGGTAGGCCACACAAGCTCACAGAACGGGACTGCAGAGTGCTGAAGTAACGTCAGCACAAGAACTGTTCGTCGGGAGCTTCATGAAATCAGTTTCTATGGCCAAGCAGCCGCACACATGCCTAAGATCACCATGCACAATGCCAAGTGTCGGCTGGAGGGGTGTAAAGCTCACCGCGATTGGACTCTGGAGCAGTGGAAATGCGTTCGCTGGAGTGATGAATCACGCTTCACCATCTGGCAGTCCGACGGATGAATCTGGGTTTGGCAGATGCCAGAAGAATGCTACCTGCCCGAATGCATAGTGCCAACTTTAAAGTTTGGTGGATGAGGAATAATGGTCTAGGGCTGTTTTTCATGGTTGGGACTTTGCCACTTAGTTCCAGTGAAGGGAAATTGTAAACGCTACAGCATACAATGACATTCTAGACTATTCTGTGCTTCCAACTTTGTGGCAAAAGTTTGGGGAAGTCCTGTTTCAGCAATGCCCCTGTACAGAAAGCAAAGTCCCTACAGAAATGGTTTGTTGAGATCTACCTCTATCACTACCTCATACTTCTACCTCTACCACTACATCTACCTCTACAACTAAATCTACTTCTACCACTAAATCTACTTCTACCACTAAATCTACTTCTACCACTAAATCTACCTCTACCACTAAATCTACCTCTACCACTAAATCTACCTCTACCACTAAATCTACTTCTACCACTAAATCTACTTCTACCTTTACCACTACCACTAAATCTACCTCTACCACTACCACTAAATCTACCTCTACCACTACCACTAATTCTACCTCTACCACTACCACTAAATCTACCTCTACCACTACCACTAAATCTACCTCTACCACTACCACTAAATCTACCTCTACCACTACCACTAATTCTACCTCTACCACTACCACTAAATCTACCTCTACCACTACCACTAAATCTACCTCTACCACTACCTCTACCACTAAATCTATCTCTACCACTACCACTAAATCTACCTCTACCACTAAATCTACCCCTACCTCTACCACTACCACTAAATCTACCTCTACCACTACCTCTGCCTATACCATTAAATCTGTCTACCTCTACCACTAAATCTACCTCTACCACTAAATCTACCTCTACCACTAAATCTACCACTAAATCTACCTCTACCACGACCAATACCACTAAATCTACCTCTACCATTACCACTAAATCTACCACTACCACTAAATCTACCTCTACCACTACCACTAAATCTACCTCTACCACTACCACTAAATCTACCTCTACCACGACCAATACCACTAAATCTACCTATACCAGGACCACTAAATCTACCTCTAAATCTACCACAACCACTAAATCTACCTCTAAATCAAATTAAATTGTATTTGTCACATACTTAGCAGATGTTAATGCGACTGTAGTGAAATGCTTGTGCTTCTAGTTCCGACAATGCAGTAATATCAAACAAGTAATCTAACAATTTCACAACAACTACCTTATACACACAAGGTTAAAGGAATGAATAAGAATATGTGCATATAAATATATGGATGAGCGATGGCCGAACGGCATAGGCAAGATGCAGTAGATGGTATAGAGTACAGTATTCATATGAGATGAGTAATGTAGGGTATGTAAACATTATATTAAGTGGCATTGTTTAAAGTGGCTAGTGATACATTTATTACATCAAATTTTTCATTATTTAAGTGGCTGTAGATGAGTCAGTATGTTGGCAGCAGCTACTCAATGTTAGTGATGGCTGTTCAACAGTCTAATGACCTTAATATAGAAGCTGTTTTTCAGTCTCTCAGTCCCTGCTTTAATGCACCTGTACTGACCTCGCCTTCTGGATGATAGCGGGGTGAACAGGCAGTGGCTCGGGTGGTTGTTGTCCTTGATGATCTTTTTGCCCTTCCTGTGACATTGGGTGGTGTAGGTGTCCTGGAGGGCAGGTAGTTTGCCCCCGGTGATGCATTGGGCAGACCTCACTACCCTCTGGAGAGCCTTACGGTTGTGGACGGAGAAGTTGCCGTACCAGGCTGCGATACAGCCCGACAGGATGCTCTCGATTGTGCATCTGTAAAAGTTTGAGTGTTTTTGTGGTTAGAGAGTTGGACTAGGAACCGGAAGGTTGCAAGTTCAAACCCCCGAGCTGACAAGGTACTAATCTGTCGTTCTGCCCCTGAACAGGCAGTTAACCCACTGTTCCTAGGCTGTCATTGAAAATAAGAATTTGTTCTTAACTGACTTGCCTAGTTAAATAAAGGTAAAAAAACAACAACAAAAAACAAGCCGAATTTCTTCAGTCTCCTGAGGTTGAAGAGGCGCTGTTGCGCCTTCTTCACCACGCTGGCTGTGTGGGTGGACCATTTCAGTTTGTCAGTGATGTGTACGCTGAAGAACTTAAAACTTTCCACCTTCTCCACTAGTACTTGTACTTACCGTACATTATTCATCTCATATGCATACGTAGATACTGTACTCTATATCATCGACTGCATCCTTATGTAATACATGTATCACTAGCCACTTTAACTATGCCACTTGGTTTACATACTCATCTCATATGTATATACTGTACTCGATATCATCTAGTGTATCTTGCCTATGCTGCTCTGTACCATCACTCATTCATATATCCTTATGTACATATTCTTTATCCCCTTACACTGTGTATAAGAAAGTAGTTTTTTTGGAATTGTTAGTTAGATTACTTGTTCGTTATTACTGCATTGTCGGAACTAGAAGCACAAGCATTTCGCTACACTCGCATTAACATCTGCTAACCATGTGTATGTGACAAATAAAATTTGATTTGATTTGATGATTTGATACTGTCCCGTCTATGTGGATAGGGGGCTGCTCCCTCTGCTGTTTCCTGAAGTCCACGATAATCTCCTTTGTTTTGTTGACATTGAGTGTGAGGTTATTTTCGTGACACCACACTCCGAGAGCCCTCACTTCCTCCCTGTAGGCCGTCTCGTCATTGTTGGTAATCAAGCCTTGATGACTGAGTCGGAGGCGTGCATGGCCACGCAGTCATGGGTGAACAGGGAGTACAGGAGAGGGCTGAGAATGCACCCTTGTGGGGCCCCAGTGTTGAGAATCAGCGGGGAGGAGATGTTGTTTCCTACCCTCACCACCTGGGGGCGGCCCGTCAGGAAGTCCAGGACCCAGTTGCACAGGGCGGGGTTGACACCCAGGGTCTCGAGCTTATTGACGAGTTTGGAGGGTACTGTGGTGTTAAATTCTGAGCTGTAGTCGATGAACAGCATTCTTACATAGGTATTCCTCTTGTCCAGATGGGTTAGGGCAGTGTGCAGTGTGATTGCATCGTCTGTGGACCTATTGGGGCGGTAAGCAAGTTGGAGTGGGTTTTGGGTGTCAGGTAGGGTGGAGGTGATATGGTCCTTGACTAGTCTCTCAAAGCACTTAATGATGACGGAAGTGAGTGCTACGGTGCGATAGTCATTTAGCTCAGTTACCTTAGCTTTCTTGGGAACAGGAACAATGGTGGCCCTCTTGAAGCATGTGGGAACAGCAGACTGGGATAATGATTGATTGAATATGTCTGTAAACACACCAGCCAGCTGGTCTGCGCATGTTCTGAGGACGCGGCTGGGGATGCCGTCTGGGCCGGCAGCCTTGCGAGGGTTAACACGTTTAAATGTTTTGCTCACGTTGGCTGCAGTGAATGAGATCCCGCAGGTTTTGGTAGCGGGCCATGTCAGTGGCACTGTATTGTCCTCAAAGCGAGCAAAGAAGTTGTTTAGTTTGTCTGGGAGCAAGACATTGTTGTCGGCGACGGGGCTCGATTTCCTTTTGTAATCCGTGATTGACTGTAGACCCTGCCACATACCTCTCTTGTCTGAGCCGTTGAATTGCGACTCTATGTAACAGTATAGACTTTACGTCCGTCCCCTCGCCCCGACCTGGGCGCGAACCAGGGACGCAGGGAATTCTACCTCTACCACTAAATCTACCTCTACCTCTACCTCTACCACTAAATCTACCTCTACCACTAATTCTACCTCCACCACTGTTAGCAGATGTTATTGCGGGTGTAGCGAAATGCTTGTGTTTATAGCAGCAACACTGCAGTAATATCTAACAATTCAGAACCATACACAAATCTAAAAGTAAAAGAATGGAATTAGTGGCATTGACTATAATACAGTACCAGTCAAAAGTTTGGACACACCTACTCATTCAAGGGTTTTTCTTTATTTTTACTATTTTTTTTCATTGTATAATAATAGTGAACACATATAAAATAATAATAAATAATAATAAATCAAAGTAACCAAAAAAGTGTTTGCCTTGCGTTGTTGACAGTTTTGCACTCTTGGCATTCTGTCAACCAGATTCACCTGTAATGCTTTTGCAACAGTCTTGAAACAGTTCCCACATATGCTGATCACTTGTTGGCTGCTTTTCCTTCGCTTCACTCCAACTCATCCCAGACCATCTCAATTGGGTTGAGGTCAGGGGATTGTGGAGGCCAGGTCATCTGATTTTATTTTTATTTCACCTTTATTTAACCAGGTAGTCCAGTTGAGAACAAGTTCTCATTTACAACTGCGACCCGGCCAAGATAAAGCAAAGCAGTGCGACACAAACAACAACACAGAGTAACACATGAAATTAACAAATGTACAATCAATAACACTATAGAAAAAATGTATATACAGTGTGTGCAAATGAGGTAAGATTAGGGATGTAGGGCTATGTCCAATGGTGATTAGGTAGTTGGATGGGCTATTTACAGATGGGCTATGAACAGGTGCAATGATCTGCGAGCTGACGTTTAAAGTTAGTGAGGGAGATATGAGTCTCCAGTTTCAGTGATTTTTGCAATTCATTGCCGTCATTGGCAGCAGAGAACTGGAAGGAAAGGCCAAAGGAGGAATAGGCTTTGGGGGTGACCAGTGAAATATACCTGCTGGAGCGCGTGCTACGGGTGGGTGTTGCTATGGTGACCAATGAGCTGAGATAAGGCGGGGCTTTACCTAGCAGAGACTTATAGATGACCTAAAGCCAGTGAGTTTGGCAATGAATATGTAGCGAGGGCCAGCCAACGAGAGCATACAGGTCGCAGTGGTGGGTAGTATATGGGGCTTTGGTGACAAAACTGATGGCACTGTGATAGACACCATCTAATTTGCTGAGTAGAGTCTTGAAGGCTATTTTGTAAATTACATCGCCGAAGTCAAGGATCGGTAGGATGGTCAGTTTTATGAGGGTATGTTTGGCAGCATGAGTAAAGGATGCTTTGTTGCATTTAAGAGCAGTTGAAAGCCACGGAGTTGTGTGGCATTGAAGCTCGTCTGGAGGTTTGTTAACAATATCCAAAGAAGGGCCAGAAGTATACAGAATGGTGTCGTCTGCGTAGAGGTGTATCGGAGGAAATTCTCAATTATCTCAGATTTATCGGTGGTGACAGTGTTTCCTAGCCTCAGTGCAGTGGGCAGCTGGGAGGAGGTGTTCTTATTCTCCATGGACTTTAGTGTCCCAGAACTTTTTGGAGTTTGTGCTACGGGATGCAAATTTCTGTTTGAAAAAGCTAGCCTTTGCTTTCCTAACTGCCTGTGTATATTAGTTCCTAACTACCCTGAAAACTTTCATTTCGCGGGGGCTATTTGATGCTAATGCAGAACGCCACAGGATGTTTTTGTGCTGATCAAGGGCAGTCAAGTCTGGAGTGAACCAAGGGCTATATCTGTTCCTGGTTCTACATTTTTTTGAATGGGGCATGCTTATTTAAGATGGTGAGGAAAGCACTTTTAAAGAATAACCAGGCATCCTCTACTGACGGAATGTGGTCAATATCCTTCCAGGATACCCGGGCCAGGTCGATTAGAAAGGCCTGCTCACTGAAGTGTTTTAGGGAGCGTTTGACTGTGATGAGGGGTAGTCGTTTGACTGCAGACCCATTACGGACGCAGGCAATGTGGCAGTGATCACTGAGATCCTAGTTGAAGACAGCAGAGGTGTATTTGGAGGGCAGGTTAGTTAGGATGATATCTATGAGGGTGCCCGTGTTTACAGATTTGGGGTTGTACCTGGTGGGTTCATTGATAATTTGTGTGAGATTGAAGACATCAAGCTTAGATTGTAGGATGTCTGGGGAGTTAAGCATGTCCCGGGTTTAGGTCACCTAACAGCACGAGCTCTGAAGATAGATGGGGGTCAATCAATTCACATATGGTGTCCAGGGCACAGCTGGGGGCAGAAGGTGGTCTATAGCAAGCGGCAATGGTGAGAGACTTGTTTCTGGAAAGGTGGATTTTTAAAAGTAGAAGCTCAAATTGTTTGGGTACAGACCTGGATATTAAGACAGAGCTCTGCAGGCTATCTCTGCAGTAGATTGCAACTCCGCCCCCTTTGGCAGTTCTATCTTGTCGGAAAATGTTATAGTTAGGGATGGAAATTTCAAGGTTTTTAGTGGTCTTCCTAAGCCAGGATTCAGACACGGCTAGGACATCCGGGTCGGCAGAGTGTGCTAAAGCAGTGAATAAAACAAACTGATGGAGGCTTCTAATGTTAACATGCATGAAACCAAGGCTTTTATGTTTACAGAAGTCAACAAATGAGAGTGCCTGGGGAATGGGAGTGGAGCTAGGCACTGCAGGGCCTGGATTAACCTCTACATCACCAGAGGAACAGAGGAGGAGTAGGATAAAGGTACGGCTAAAGGCTATAAGAACTGGTTGTCTAGTACGTTCGTAACAGAGAGTAAAAGGAGCAGGTTTTTGGGCACGGTAGAATGGATTCAAGGCATAATGTACAGACAAAGGTATGGTAGGATGTGAGTACAGTGGAGGTTAACCTATGCATTGGTGGAGGTGGAGATAGTGGAAACAACATACCCTGAGGCCGCATTTATTGTAGTTGGGGATTTTTACACAGCAAATTTGAAGAAAACACAACCAAAGTTCTATCAACACATAGAGAGATGTTGTCTCTAGAAACATAGTTTAAACCAGGTGAGGTCACCGCATGTGTGGGAGGTGGAACTAAAGGGTTAACTAATGCATATTGAGCAGGGCTACAGGCTCTACAATGAAATAAGGCAATAATTACTAACCAATACAGCAAAGGACAAGGCATATTGACATTAGGGAGAGGCATGCGTAGCCAAGTGATCATAGGGTTCCAGTGAGTAGCTCGGCAGGCCGGAGACACTGCGATTCAGCCAGCTAGCAGGCCGGGGTTAGCAAGCTAGCAGAAGGGCATTAGAGGGACGTCGCGACGGAAGATGTCTGTTGTAGCCCCCTCGTGCTTTTGCGTTGGCAGACCAGTCGTCATGGATCAGCAGGGCTCAGTGAGGTAAAAGGGTCCAGGGCAATTGGCAAAATAGGTATAGCAGCCAAGGAATTTGTCCGATTGGCCTCTTTAGCGGGCTAGTGGGCCGCGGCTAGCAGATGGGCATTCTGGGGAAAACCCCCCTCGGGTGAATTATGTCGGATGTCGGTAGTCCAGTCGTGATGGGTCGGCAGGGCTCCGTGTCGGCAGTAAAAGGGGTCCAGGCTAATTGGCAGAATAGGTATTGTAGTCCATGGAGTGGCTGATGGACCTCTTCGGCTAGCCGGGAGATGGCCCTAGCAAGGCTAGCTCCAGGCTAATCAGGTCTTGCTTCAGGACAGAGACATTAGCCAGGAGTGGCCACTTGGATAGCAGCTAGCTAGCTGCGATGATCCAGGTGAAAAGGTTCAGAGCTTGTGGTAGGAATCCGGAGATAGTGAGAAAAATATGTCCTGTTTGAGTCGCGCTGTGCAGACCGGTGAGTGTTGTCTGGGCTAAAGGTAGCTGATGCCCGCTAGCAGTGGCTAGCTGACTACTAGCTAGTAGCTAGTTAGCTGGCTAGCTTCTGTTGGGGGTTCCGGTTCAAAAGTAAAGAAAATAGCAGATCCATACCACATTGGTTGAAGCGGATTGCAGGAGAGTATGTTGAAGTTGGGGTTAAGAAAAATATAAAATATATATGCGAAGAAAAAATATATTTACACGGGACACGACAAAAGACATCTGACTGCTACACCATCTTGGATATTATTGGCAAGGAACCTTTATTTAACTAGGCAAGTCAGTTAAGAACAAACTCTTATTTACAATTGCGGCCTACCCCGGCCAAACCTGGATGACCCTGGGCCAATTGTGCTTCACCTTATGGGACTCCCAATCACAGCCGGATGTGATACAGCCTGGATTCGAACCAGGAACTACAGTGATGCGCCACTCAGGAGCCCTAAGAGTACTACCTCCACCTCCACCACTACCTCCACCACCACCACTACCACTACCTCCACCTCCACCACTACCACTACCTCCACCTCCACCACCATCTCCAGCACCACCACCACTACCTCCAGCACCACCACCACTACCTCCACCACTACCTCCAGCACCACCACAACTCACTTTACCACTACCACTACCTCCACCACCACCACCTTCACCACTACCTCCACCATCACTACTTATTGTTATTGTCCAGCCATGTTGTCAAGTGCTGCAAGGAAAGACCTAGTTAAGTTGCAGCTGGCCCAGGGCAGAGCAGCACGTCTTGCGCTTCATTGTAATCAGAGGGCTGATATAAATACTATGTATGCCATTCTCTCTTGGCTAAGAGTTGAGGAGAATGACTGCATCACTTCTTTTTATAAGAAACATTAATGTGTTTAAAATTACAAATTGTTTGCAGAGTCAACTTACACACACCCCAGCAGACATGCCACCAGGGGTCTTTTCATAGTCCCAAAATCCAGAACAAATTCAAGAAAGCATATAGTATTATATAGAGCCATGAGTACATGAAATTCCCTTCCATCTCAGATTGCTCAAATAAACAGCAAACCTGGTTTAAAGAAGCAGATAAAGTAACACCTCACGGCACAACGCCTCTCCCCCATTGGACCTAGATAGTTTGTGTGTATGTATTGATATGTAGGCTACGTGTGATGTTTTAAATGTATATAGTTCTGTCCTTGAGCTGTTCTTGTCCATTAATGTTCTGTTTCATGTTTTGTGTGGACCCCAGGAAGAGTAGCTGCGGCTTTAGGAACAGCTAATGGTGATCCAAATCAAATACCACTACACCGTGTTCCTGCACTATTATCCATATGCTTCTTTTGGATGCAACTGCAACATGTCCCAAATGACAACCTTTTCCCCATAGGGCCCTGGTCAAAAGTAGTGCATTATATAGGGAATAGGTTTTTATTGATTTATGTAACACCTATTTTATCTTGTAAGTTGACTGAGAACACGTTCTCATTTGCAGCAACGACCTGGGGAATAGTTACAGGGGAGAGGAGGGGCGATGAATGAGCCAATCGTAAGCTGGGGATTATTAGGTGACCGTGATGGTTTGAGGGCCGGATTGGGAATTTAGCCAGGACACCGGGGTTAACACCCCTACTATTACAATAAGTGCCATGGGATCTTTAATGACCACAGAGAGTCAGGACACCAGGGTTAACACCCCTACTATTACAATAAGTGCCATGGGATCTTTAATGACCACAGAGAGTCAGGACACCGGGGTAAACACCCCTACTATTACAATAAGTGCCACGGGATCTTTAATGACCACAGAGAGTCAGGAAACCGGGGTTAACACCCCTACTATTACAATAAGTGCCACGGGATCTTTAATGACCACAGAGAGTCAGGACCCTGGGGTTAACACCCCTACTATTACAATAAGTGCCACGGGATCTTTAATGACCACAGAGAGTCAGGACACTGGGGTTAACACCCCTACTATTACAATAAGTGCCACGGGATCTTTAATGACCACAGAGAGTCAGGACACCCATTTAACGCCCCATCCTACACAGGGCAGTGTCCCCAATCACTTTGGGGACCAGAGGAAAGGGTGCCTCCTACTGGCCCTCTAACACCACTTCCAGCAGCATCTGGTCTCCCATCCAGGGACTGACCAGGACCAACCCTGCTTGCCATTTGGGATGCATGAATTCTCAATTGCTCTCTTCCCACCACTAACCATCTGAGATAGTGACATAAACATGAATCGTTTCTCTCATCACATGGTCTCAGTATGGAGCTGGGACTGCGTCCCAAATGTTATTCCCTATATAGTGCACTATTTTTGAGCAGGGCCCATAGGTTTAGTATGTAAAGTAGTGCACTATGTACAGAATGCGGTGCCATTTGGGATGCATCCTGTGTTCTGTGACCTCGAGCAGAGCAGATTAATTCCGTTCTGCATCCCACAATGAGCAGTGTGAGAGGGAGGAGATGTTTTTTTTAACGTTCTGAGAAAATATAGCTGTTCTAAGAACGTTTATTTTTAGGTTACAGGAAGGTTCTGAGAATGTTTTACTCTGGTTCCTTTAAAGTTCTTTATTAAGGCAGGGCTTAAAGGGGATGGACTGGAGGCTGGGCTTAATAATGTACTGGAGGAGGCAGGGCTTAAAGGGGATGGACTGGAGGAGGCAGTGCTTAATAATGGACTGGAGAAGGCAGGGCTTAATAATGGACTGGAGGAGGCAGGGCTTAAAGGGATGGACTGGAGGAGGCAGGGCTTAATAATGGACTGGAGGAGGCAGGGCTTTAAAGGGGATGGACTGGAGGAGGCAGGGCTTAATAATGGACTGGAGGAGGCAGGGCTTTAAAGGGGATGGACTGGAGGAGGCAGGGCTTTAAAGGGGATGGACTGGAGGAGGCAGGGCTTAATAATGGACTGGAGGAGGCAGGGCTTAAAGGGGATGGACTGGAGGAGGCAGGGCTTAATAATGGACTGGAGAAGGCAGGGCTTAATAATGGACTGGAGGAGGCAGGGCTTAAAGGGGATGGACTGGAGGAGGCAGGGCTTAATAATGGACTGGAGGAGGCAGGGCTTTAAAGGGGATGGACTGGAGGAGGCAGGGCTTTAAAGGGGATGGACTGGAGGAGGCAGGGATTTAAAGGGGATGGACTGGAGGAGGCAGGGCTGGTGGTCCTCTATATCCCCTACAGTAGTGGTCCTCTATATCCCCCTACAGTAGTGGTTCTCTATATCCCCTACAGTAGTGGTCCTCTATATCCCCCTACAGTAGTGGTCCTCTATATCCCCCTACAGTAGTGGTCCTCTATATCCCCCTACAGTAGTGGTCCTCTATATCCCCCTACAGTAGTGGTCCTCTATATCGCCCTACAGTAGTGGTCCTCTTATCCCCCTACAGTAGTGGTCCTATAGTAGTGGTCCTCTATATCCCCCTACAGTAGTGGTCCTCTATACCTCCTCTACAGTAGTGGTCGTCTATATCTCCCCTACAGTAGTGGTCCTCTATATCTCCCCTACAGTAGTGGTCCTCTATATCTCCCCTACAGTAGTGGTCCTCTATATCTCCCCTACGGTAGTGGTTCTCTATATCCCCCTACAGTAGTGGTCCTCTATATCCCCCCTACAGTAGTGGTCCTCTATATCCCCCTACAGTAGTGGTCCTCTTATCCCCCTACAGTAGTGGTCCTATAGTAGTGGTCCTCTATATCCCCCTACAGTAGTGGTCCTCTATACCTCCTCTAGAGTAGTGGTCGTCTATATCTCCCCTACAGTAGTGGTCCTCTATATCTCCCCTACAGTAGTGGTCCTCTATATCTCCCCTACAGTAGTGGTCCTCTATATCTCCCCTACAGTAGTGGTTCTCTATATCCCCCTACAGTAGTGGTCCTCTATATCCCCCTACAGTAGTGGTCCTCTATATCCCCCTACAGTAGTGGTTCTCTATATCCCCCTATGGTAGTGGTCCTCTATATCCCCCTATGGTAGTGGTTCTCTATATCCCCCTACAGTAGTGGTCCTCTATATCCCCCTACAGTAGTGGTCCTCTATATCCCCCTACAGTAGTGGTCCTCTATATCCCCCTACAGTAGTGGTCCTCTATATCCCCCTACGGTAGTGGTCCTCTATATCCCCCTACGGTAGTGGTCCTCTATATCCCCCTACGGTAGTGGTCCTCTATATCCCCCTACGGTAGTGGTCCTCTATATCCCCCTACAGTAGTGGTCCTCTATATCCCCCCTACGGTAGTGGTCCTCTATATCCCCCTACGGTAGTGGTCCTCTATATCCCCCCCTACAGTAGTGGTTCTCTACAGTTCAGCAGAGAAATGATAGAACCCCTCTCTCTCGGTCTCCATCCACAGTTACCATGGACACAGAAACAGCTGTGGTGTTTCTAACCCTAACCCTTTCTCTCTCTCTCTCATTCTCCATCCACAGTTACCATGGACACAGAAACAGCTGTGGTGTTTCTAACCCTAACCCTTTCTCTCTCTCTCTCCCTCTCTCTCATTCTCCATCCACAGTTACCACGGACACAGAAACAGCTGTGGTGTTTCTAACCCTAACCCTTTCTCTCTCTCTCTCCCTCTCTCTCATTCTCCATCCACAGTTACCACGGACACAGAAACAGCTGTGGTGTTTCTAACCCTAACCCTTTCTCTCCCTCTCTCTCATTCTCCATCCACAGTTACCACGGACACAGAAACAGCTGTGGTGAATGCCACATACTCAACCAAGGAGGAGGCCAAAGTGTGAGTAGAGTCATCTGTCGGTGGTATTACTGTGTTTAAATGATGTCCCACCTGTCACTATCAGTATGGCAGAAACGTTAGAATATTTTTTCAACGAGGGGATAATTAGTCTAAGACTAGTCAGATATGCTCAGACAGTTTTTTGGCACTGAAGAAAAGTATCAGAGCCACCCTAACCCTTTTTATATTTTTTTAACCTTTATTTAACTCTGCAACTCAGAGCCCTTGCCCTCTCCTTTTCTAACTCTCTTCCTCTCGTTAACCCTAACCCTCTCCTCTCACAGAGCCATAGAGAAGTTGACTCTTCTGTTCTCTCACAGAGCCATAGAGAAGTTGACTCTCCTCTCCCCTCACAGAACCATAGAGAAGTTGACTCTTCTGTTCTCTCACAGAGCCATAGAGAAGTTGACTCTTCTGTTCTCTCACAGAGCCATAGAGAAGTTGCCTCTCCTCTCCCCTCACAGAGCCATAGAGAAGTTGACTCTTCTGTTCTCTCACAGAGCCATAGAGAAGTTGACTCTCCTCTCCCCTCACAGAACCATAGAGAAGTTGACTCTTCTGTTCTCTCACAGAGCCATAGAGAAGTTGACTCTTCTGTTCTCTCACAGAGCCATAGAGAAGTTGCCTCTCCTCTCACAGAGCCATAGAGAAGTTGACTCTTCTGTTCTCTCACAGAGCCATAGAGAAATTGACTCTCCCCTCTCAGAGCCATAGAGAAGTTGACTCTCCTCTCCCCTCTCAGAGCCATAGAGAAATTGACTCTCCTCTCCCCTCACAGAGCCATAGAGAAATTGACTCTCCTCTCCCCTCTCAGAGCCATAGAGAAATTGACTCTCCTCTCCCCTCACAGAGCCATAGAGAAGTTGACAGGTCAGCAGTTTGAGGGCTACACCTTCAGGGTGTCGTACATCCTGGATATGGATGCAGCTCCGCCCCTACAGGCCCCACGGATGCGTCGGGGATGTCGGTCGTCCAGGGACCAGGACGGGCCCCAGCCAGGGCCCTCGGGGGGCTTCGGAGGGCCCCGACACAAACAGCATGACTTCCCCCTCCGTATGCTGGTCCCCACACAATTCGTAGGAGCCATCATCGGCAAGGAGGGCCTAACCATCAAGAACGTCACTAAACGGACACAGTCCAAGTACGTTGTTGGATCAGAATGGGTCTATCTGCAATACACAGTCCTTTGTTGGTCAAATATCCAATATGAAGTATGGGGTTAATTACATTTCAGTTAAATCAGTTGCTGAATTAACATGGCATTGACCCCAAACTTGAATATGATTATGTATGCAGTCTCAGCCTCCCTCCGGGTGGACAGCCTTTCAGTGACCTGTCTGTCTCTCTCCCTCAGGGTGGACGGCCTTTCAGTGACCTGTCTGTCTCTCTCCATCAGGGTGGACAGCCTTTCAGTGACCTGTCTGTCTCTCTCCCTCAGGGTGGATAGCCTTTCAGTGACCTGTCTGTCTCTCTCCATCAGGGTGGACAGCCTTTCAGTGACCTGTCTGTCTCTCTCCCTCAGGGTGGATAGCCTTTCAGTGACCTGTCTGTCTCTCTCCATCAGGGTGGACATCCTTTCAGTGACCTGTCTGTCTCTGTCCCTCAGGGTGGACAGCCTTTCAGTGACCTGTCTGTCTTTCTCCATCAGGGTGGACAGCCTTTCAGTGACCTGTCTGTCTCTCCATCAGGGTGGACAGCCTTTTAGTGACCTGTCTGTCTCTCTCCATCAGGGTGGACAGCCTTTCAGTGACCTGTCTGTCTCTCTCCCTCAGGGTGGACAGCCTTTCAGTGACCTGTCTGTCTCTCTCCATCAGGGTGGACAGCCTTTCAGTGACCTGTCTGTCTCTCTCCCTCAGGGTGGATAGCCTTTCAGTGACCTGTCTGTCTCTGTCCATCAGGGTGGACAGCCTTTCAGTGACCTGTCTGTCTCTCAGGGTGGATAGCCAGTGACAGGGTGGACAGCTTTTCAGTGACCTGTCTGTCTCTCTCCATCAGGGTGGACAGCCTTTCAGTGACCTGTCTGTCTCTCTCCATCAGGGTGGACAGCCTTTCTGTGACCTGTCTGTCTCTGTCCCTCAGGGTGGACAGCCTTTCAGTGACCTGTCTGTCTCTGTCCCTCAGGGTGGACAGCCTTTCAGTGACCTGTCTGTCTCTCTCCATCAGGGTGGACAGCCTTTCAGTGACCTGTCTGTCTCTCTCCATCAGGGTGGACATCCATCGTAAGGATAATGTGGGAGCAGCAGGGAAGCCCATCACCATCCACGCCACCCCAGAGGGCTGCTCCTCTGCCTGCCGCATGATCCTGGATATCATGCAGAAAGAGGCCAGCGAGACCAAGGAGTGAGTCTACTATAGCATCCCTACTATACCTTTACTACACCCCAACACCCTCACTACTACACCCCTACTATACCATTACTACACCCCTACTATACCCTCACTACTACAGCCCCACTACTCCCAACACCCTCACTACTACACCCCTACTACTCCCAACACCCTCACTACTACACCCCTGCTATACCTTCACTACATCAACACCCTCACTACTACACCCCTACTACCCCCAACACCCCCACTACTATACCCCCACTACTACACCCCTACTATACCTTTACTACACCCCTACTATACCCTCACTACTACACCCCTACTACCCCCAACACCCTCACTACTACACCCCAACTATACCATTACTACACCCCTACTATACCTTCACTACTCCACCCCTACAACACCCCAACACTCCACCATTTGGGAGACCTACATCAGAGCGCGACATCACGTCATCAGAGCTCACGTATGTTGAACACTGAACGAGAGACCTCGGTTTGTTGTTTTTGTAAAGTTGTGACAGTTTGATTTGTTTGTTTTGTTTGATTTGTGTTTCTGTTTATATTCAGAACCACATTCCTGTAAAGCTTAGCGATGATCTCATGTTAAATACTGTTGAAATAATATGGCTACAGGTTCATCTGCCTCACCTAAAGCCCATTCTGGTGGGAAGCTGCTATAGACCACCACATGCTAATAGTCAGTATCTGGACAACATGTGTGAAATGGTTGATAATATATGTGATATCAACAGAGAGGTATATTTTCTGGGTGATTTAAATATTGACTGGTAATCATCAAGCTGCCCAATCAGGAAAAAACTTCTAACTGTAACCAGTGCCTGCAACCTGGTTCAGGTTATCAGTCAACCTACCAGGGTAGTTACAAACAGCACAGGAATGAAATCATCAACATGTATTCATCACATCTTCACTAATGCTGCAGAAATCTGCTTGAAGCGGTATCCAGATCCATCGGATGTAGTGATCATCATATAGTAGCCATATCTAGGAAAACCAAAGCTCCAAAGGCTGGGCCTAAAGTGTACAAAAGGTCATACAAGAAGTTTTGTAGTGATTCATATGTTTGCTGGTCCGTGGTGTAGGAGCAAACAGACGCACGATGCACTTGACACATTATTCCATTAAGAAAATGACTGTTAAAAACTTAAATCCTGTTCAATTGATGTGGAATTGAACAATGTTATGGTTGAGAGGAATACGGCATTTACATGTTATATTATAGTCATTTAGCAGACGCTCTTATCCAGAGCAACTTATAGTAATGAGTGCATGCATTTCCATACTGGTCCCCCTTTGGAATCGAACCGACAACCCTGGCGTTGCAAGTGCTAGCCACTTTAATAATAAAAAAATGGATGTAATAAATGTATCACTAGTCACTTTAAACTATGCAACTTTATATAATGTTTAGATACCCCACATTACTCATCTCATATGTACAGTGGGGAGAACAAGTATTTGATACACTGCCGATTTTGCAGGTATTCCTACTTACAAAGCATGTAGAGGTCTGTAATTTTTATCATAGGTACACTTCAACTGTGAGAGATGGAATCTAAAACAAAACTCCAGAGAATCACATTGTATGATTTTTAAGTAATTAATTTGCATTTTATTGCATGACATAAGTATTCCACCTCCATAACATCTGCTAACCATGTGTATGTGACCATAACATCTGCTAACCATGTGTATGACCAATAACATCTGCTAACCATGTGTATGTGACCATTAACATCTGCTAACCATGTGTATGTGACCATTAACATCTGCTAACCATGTGACCATTAACATCTGCTAACCATGTGTATGTGACCATTAACATCTGCTAACCATGTGTGTGTGACCATTACCGTCTGCTAACCATGTGTGTGTGACCATTACCGTCTGCTAACCATGTGTGTGTGACCATTACCGTCTGCTAACCATGTGTGTGTGACCAATAACATCTGCTAACCATGTGTATGTGACCATTAACATCTGCTAACCATGTGTATGTGACCAATAACATCTGCTAACCATGTGTATGTGACCATTAACATCTGCTAACCATGTGACCATTAACATCTGCTAACCATGTGACCATTAACATCTGCTAACCATGTGACCATTAACATCTGCTAACCATGTGACCATTAACATCTGCTAACCATGTGTATGTGACCAATAACATCTGCTAACCATGTGTATGTGACCATTAACATCTGCTAACCATGTGTATGTGACCATTAACATCTGCTAACCATGTGTATGTGACCATTAACATCTGCTAACCATGTGACCAATAACATCTGCTAACCATGTGTATGACCATTAACATCTGCTAACCATGTGTATGTGACCAATAACATCTGCTAACCATGTGTTTGTGACCAATAACATCTGCTAACCATGTGTATGTGACCATTAACATCTGCTAACCATGTGTATGTGACCATTAACATCTGCTAACCATGTGTATGTGACCATTAACATCTGCTAACCATGTGTATGTGACCATTAACATCTGCTAACCATGTGACCATTAACATCTGCTAACCGTGTGTATGTGACCATTAACATCTGCTAACCATGTGACCATTAACATCTGCTAACCATGTGACCATTAACATCTGCTAACCATGTGTATGTGACCATTAACATCTGCTAACCATGTGTATGTGACCATTAACATCTGCTAACCATGTGTATGTGACCATTAACATCTGCTAACCATGTGACCATTAACATCTGCTAACCATCTGCATGTGACCATTAACATCTGCTAACCATGTGTATGTGACCATTAACATCTGCTAACCATGTGTATGTGACCATTAACATCTGCTAACCATGTGTATGAGACCAATAACATCTGCTAACCATGTGTATGTGACCATTAACATCTGCTAACCATGTGTATGTGACCATTAACATCTGCTAACCATGTGTATGTGACCATTAACATCTGCTAACCATGTGTATGTGACCAATAACATCTGCTAACCATGTGTATGTGACCATTAACATCTGCTAACCATGTGTATGTGACCATTAACATCTGCTAACCATGTGTATGTGACCATTAACATCTGCTAACCATGTGACCATTAACATCTGCTAACCATCTGCATGTGACAATAACATTTGATTTGGTTTGATTTCCTATGCTCTACCAACTGAGCCACATGGGTATGGCAAACGTACTGCAAATTGAGAAATCATGTGACTAAACTGAATAAAAATAAGAAACTATATTATGAAACAAAGATAAATTATATAAAGAATGATAGTAAAAAGCTTTGTAGCCCCTTAAATTATATTTAAAAAACTCAGCACCATCATTAATTGAATCAGATGGCTCATTCATTCACAAAACTTACTGATATTGCCAACTTCTTTAATAATTTTTTTAATTGGCAAGATTAGCAAACTTAGGCATGAGATGCCAGCAACAAACACGAACACTACACATCCAAGTACATCTGACTACATTATGAAAGACAAACATTGTAATTTTGAATTCTGTAAAGTCAGTGTGGAAGAGGTGAAACACGTATTGTTGTCTATCAACAATGACAAGCCACCGGGGTCTGAAGACTTGGAAAATGACTGAGGATAATAGAGTACGGTATTGCACATCTTCAATTTAAGCCTAATAGAGTGTGTGCCCTCAGGCCTGGAGGGAAGCTAAAGTCATTCTGCTACCTAAGAATAGTAAAGCCCCCTTTACTGGCTCAAATAGCCAACCAATCAGCCTGTTATCAACCCTTAGTAAACTTCTGGAAAAAATGTTTGACCAGATTCAATGGTATTTCACAGTAAACAAATTTACAACAGACTTTCAGCACGCATGTAGGGAAGGACATTCAACATGCACAGCACTTACACAAATGACTGATGATTGGCTGAGAGAAATTGGTTATAAAAATGATTGTGGGAGCTCTTTTGCTAGACTTCAGTGTGGCTTTTGACATGATCATAGTCTGCTGCTGGAAAAACATGACATAATACAGAACATTAAATAGACAAGAACAGCTCACGGACAGAACTTGATGAATAAAAAGGCACACGTAGTAATTGAGTCTCCTCAACTTGTTCAACAGCCACACCATTCATTACCAGGTTCAGCTGAGGTCTCGAACTTAGGGAAGGATTTTTACCAAATGCTCTTACTTTAAGAGATGTTCAAGACCAGTTTATTACTAGACACCGATTCCAAAACAGACTACAACTCTTTGTTATTTCACACATATTATTTAGATACTGACCGTTAGCACTTGGTGGCCTATAGCAACACCCCAAAAGAAAAGGCTTTAGATGTGCCAGGTGAACCTGCCACCACAACACTTCAATAACACTTAAGATCTTCTCTAAGCATTATACGGCTCTGAATATATACAGCAACACCTCCCCCATAAGCATTACAGGGATATGACTGAATATATACAACACCCCTCCCCATAAACATTACAGGGATATGACTGAATATATACAGCAACACCTCCCCCATAAACATTACAGGGATATGACTGAATATATACAGCAACACCTCCCCCATAAGCATTACAGGGATATGACTGAATATATACAGCAACACCTCCCCCATAAACATTACAGGGATATGACTGAATATATACAGCAACACCTCCCCCATAAGCATTACAGGGATATGACTGAATATATACAGCAACACCTCCCCCATAAGCATTACAGGGATATGACTGAATATATACAACACCTCCCCTATAAACATTACAGGGATATGGCTCTGAATATACAGCAACACCTCCCCTATAAACATTACAGGGATATGGCTCTGAATATATAAATCAAATCAAAATCAAATCAAATGTATTTATATAGCCCTTCGTACATCAGCTGATATCTCAAAGTGCTGTACAGAAACCCAACCTAAAACCCCAAACAGCAAGCAATGCAGGTGGAGAAGCACGGTGGCTAGGAAAAACTCCCTAGAAAGGCCAAAACCTAGGAAGAAACCTAGAGAGGAACCAGGCTATGTGGGGTGGCCAGTCCTCTTCTGGCTGTGCCGGGTGGAGATTATAACAGAACATGGCCAAGATGTTCAAATGTTCATAAATGACCAGCATGGTCGTATAATAATAAGGCAGAACAGTTGAAACTGGAGCAGCAGCACGGTCAGATGGACTGGGGACAGCAAGGAGTCATCATGTCAGGTAGTCCTGGGGCATGGTCCTAGGGCTCAGGTCCTCCGAGAGAGAGAGAGAGAGAGAGAGAGAATTAGAGAACGCACACTTAGATTCACACAGGACACCGAATAGGACAGGAGAGGTACTCCAGATATAACAAACTGACCCTAGCCCCCGACACATTAACTACTGCAGCATAAATACTGGAGGCTGAGACAGGAGGGGTCAGGAGACACTGTGGCCCCATCCGAGGACACCCCAGACAGGGCCAAACAGGAAGGATATAACCCCACCCACTTTGCCAAAGCACAGCCCCCACACCACTAGAGGGATATCTTCAACCACCAACTTACCATCCTGAGACAAGGCTGAGTATAGCCCACAAAGATCTCCGCCATGGCACAACCCAAGGGGGGGCGCCAACCCAGACAGGATGACCACATCAGTGAATCAACCCACTCAGGTGACGCACCCCTTCCAGGGACGGCATGAGAGAGCCCCAGTAAGCCAGTGACTCAGTCCCTGTAATAGGGTTAGAGGCAGAGAATTCCAGTGGGAAGAGGGGAACCGGCCAGGCAGAGACAGCAAGGGCGGTTCGTTGCTCCAGAGCCTTTCCGTTCACCTTCCCACTCCTGGGCCAGACTACACTCAATCATATGACCCACTGAAGAGATAAGTCTTCAGTAAGGACTTAAAGGTTGAGACCGAGTTTGCGTCTCCGACATGGGTAGGCAGACCGTTCCATAAAAATGGAGCTCTATAGGAGAAAGCCCTGCCTCCAGCTGTTTGCTTAGAAATTCTAGGGACAATTAGGAGGCCTGCGTCTTGTGACCGTAGTGTACGTGTAGGTATGTATGGCAGGACCAAATCAGAGAGATAGGTAGGAGCAAGCCCATGTAATGCTTTGTAGGTTAGCAGTAAAACCTTGAAATCAGCCCTTGCTTTGACAGGAAGCCAGTGTAGAGAGGCTAGCACTGGAGTAATATGATAAATTATTTTGGTTCTAGTCAGGATTCTAGCAGCTGTATTTAGCACCAACTGAAGTTTATTTAGTGCTTTATCCGGGTAGCCGGAAAGTAGAGCATTGCAGTAGTCTAACCTAGAAGTGACAAAAGCATGGATGAATTTTTCTGCATCATTTTTGGACGGAAAGTTTCTGATTTTTGCAATGTTACGTAGATGGAAAAAAGCTGTCCTTGAAATGGTCTTGATATGTTCTTCAAAAGAGAGATCAGGGTCCAGAGTAACGCCGAGGTCCTTCACAATTTTATTTGAGACGACTGTACAGCATTAAGATTAATTGTCAGATTCAACAGAAGATCTCTTTGTTTCTTGGGACCTAGAACAAGCATCTCTGTTTTGTCCGAGTTTAAAAGTAGAAAGTTTGCAGCCATCCACTTCCTTATGTCTGAAACACATGCTTCTAGCAAGGGCAATTTTGGGGCTTCCCCATGTTTCATTGAAATGAATCAAATGCCTACAGCTGTGTGTCATCCGCATAGCAGTGAAAGTTAACATTATGTTTTCGAATAACATCCCCAAGAGGTAAAATATATAGTGAAAACAATAGTGGTCCCAAAACGGAACCTTGAGGAACACTGAAATTTACAGTTGATTTGTCAGAGGACAAACCATTCACAGAGACAAACTGATATCTTTCCGACAGATAAGATCTAAACCAGGCCAGAACTTGTCCGTGTTGACCAATTTGGGTTTCCAATCTCTCCAAAAGAATGTGGTGATCGATGGTATCAAAAGCAGCACTAAAGTCTAGGAGCACGAGGACAGATGCAGAGCCTCGGTCCGATGCCATTAAAATGTCATTTACCACCTTCACAAGTGCCGTCTCAGTGCTATGATGGGGTCTAAAACCAGACTGAAGCATTTTGTATACATTGTTTGTCTTCAGGAAGGCAGTAAGTTGCTGCGCAACAGCCTTTTCTAAAATTTTTGAGAGGAATGGAAGATTCGATATAGGCCGATAGTTTTTTATATTTTCTGGGTCAAGGTTTGGCTTTTTCAAGAGAGGCTTTATTACTGCCACTTTTAGTGAGTTTGGTACACATCCGGTGGATAGAGAGTCGTTTATTATGTTCAACATAGGAGGGCCAAGCACAGGAAGCACCTCTTTCAGTAGTTTAGTTGGAATAGGGTCCAGTATGCTGCTTGAAGGTTTAGAGGCCATGATTATTTTCATCATTGTGTCAAGAGATATAGTACTAAAACACTTGAGCGTCTCTCTTGATCCTAGGTCCTGGGAGAGTTGTGCAGACTCAGGACAACTGAGCAACACCTCCCCCATAAACATTACAGGGATATGGCTCTGAATATATACAACACCACCTCCCCTATAAGCATTACAGGGATATGACTGAATATATACAGCAACACCTCCCCTATAAACATTACAGGGATATGACTGAATATATACAGCAACACCTCCCCTATAAACATTACAGGGATATGACTGAATATATACAGCAACACCTCCCCTATAAACATTACAGGGATATGACTGAATATATACAGCAACACCTCCCCCTATAAACATTACAGGGATATGGCTCTGAATATATACAGCAACACCTCCCCTATAAACATTACAGGGATATGACTGAATATATACAGCAACACCTCCCCTATAAACATTACAGGGATATGGCTCTGAATATATACAGCAACACCTCCCCTATAAACATTACAGGGATATGACTGAATATATACAGCAACACCTCCCCTATAAACATTACAGGGATATGGCTCTGAATATATACAGCAACACCTCCCCTATAAACATTACAGGGATATGACTGAATATATACAGCAACACCTCCCCTATAAACATTACAGGGATATGACTGAATATATACAGCAACACCTCCCCTATAAGCATTACAGGGATATGGCTCTGAATATATACAGCAACACCTCCCCTATAAGCATTACAGGGATATGACTGAATATATACAGCAACACCTCCCCTATAAACATTACAGGGATATGGCTCTGAATATATACAGCAACACCTCCCCTATAAGCATTACAGGGATATGACTGAATATATACAGCAACACCTCCCCTATAAACATTACAGGGATATGACTGAATATATACAGCAACACCTCCCCCATAAGCATTACAGGGATATGACTGAATATATACAGCAACACCTCCCCTATAAACATTACAGGGATATGGCTCTGAATATATACAGCAACACCTCCCCTATAAACATTACAGGGATATGGCTCTGAATATATACAGCAACACCTCCCCTATAAGCATTACAGGGATATGACTGAATATATACAGCAACACCTCCCTCCATAAACATTACAGGGATATGGCCTGAATATATACAGCAACACTTCCCCATAAGCATTACAGGGATATGACTGAATATATACAGCAACACCTCCCCCATAAACATTACAGGGATATGACTGAATATATACAGCAACACCTCCCCTATAAACATTACAGGGATATGGCTCTGAATATATACAGCAACACCTCCCCTATAAACATGTCTGTCTCTTCTATAGATTTTATATCCTTGTATTGCTACTGCAGTATCATCAAATTAATTATCTTAGTGAGTCTCAGAAATGGCTAATATATGAATGTTATCTGATGTTAGCAAGTTCTTGATTTCATGAACCTTATTTCTGAAGCTACATATATGTCTTTACACCCCCTGCTATATTGTGGATAAAGAGTTACCTTTGTAACAGAACACAGAGGCTGTTCTTTCATGGAAGCCTCTCCAAAAATGATCCAGGCAGAATCAGGAAATCCCCAGGGCCCTTGCCTTTTTCAGTCTTTACTTACTTCCAACATGCCAAAGCCATTCTGTCTATGTATGTGGATGACTCAACACTATACACGTCAGCTACTACAGCGACTGAAATGACTGCAACACTACACACGTCAGCTACTACAGACTGAAATGACTGCAACATTATACACGTCAGCTACTGCAGCGACTGAAATGACTGCAACACTCAACAAAGAGCTGCAGTTAGTTTCAGAGTGGGTGGCAAAGAATAAGTTAGTCCTAAATATTTCTAAAACTAAAAGCATTATATTTGGGACTAATCATTCACTAAACTCTAAACCTCAACTAAATCTGGTAATGAATAATGTGGAAATTGAGCAAGTTGAGGAGACTAAACTGTTTGGAGTATCCCTGGATTGTAAACTGTCATGGTCAAAACATATTGATACAACAGTAGCTAAGATGGGGAGAAGTCTGTCACCCTCACTACTACACCTACACTACACCCCCCACCATTACTACACCTCTACTACACACTACACCATTACTACAACCTCACTACTACACCCCTACTACCCCAACACCCTCACTACTACAAACCTACTACACCATTACTACCACCCAACACCCTCACTACTCCACCATTACTACCCCAACACCCTCACTACTACACCCTACTACCCCAACACCCTCACTACTACAAACCTACTACACCATTACTACCACCCAACACCCTCACTACTACACCATTACTACCCCAACACCCTCACTACTACACCCTACTACCCCAACACCCTCACTACTACACCCCTACTACCCCAACACCCTCACTACTACAAACCTACTACACCATTACTACCCCCAACACTGTCACTACTACACCATTACTACCCCAACACCCTCACTACTACACCCTACTACCCCAACACCCTCACTACTACACCCCTACTACACCATTACTACCCCCAACGCCCTCACTACTACACCATTACTACTACACCCCTAGTACACCATTACTACCCCCAATGCCCTCACTACTACACCCTCACTACTACAAACCCATATTACACCATTACTACCCCAACACCCTCACTACTACAAACCTACTACACCATTACTACCCCCCAACACCGTCACTACTACACCGTTACTACCCCAACACCCTCACTACTACAAACCTACTACACCATTACTACCCCCCAACACCGTCACTACTACACCATTACTACCCAAACACCCTCACTACTACAAACCCATACTACACCATTACGACACCCCCTCACCTCTCTCCCTCCTCTCCACCCCTCTCCCCCCACCTCCTCCCCTCTACCCCCACCTCCTCCCCTTCTTCTTTCACCTCTATCCTCTCCTCCACCCCCTCCTCTAACAACTCCTCCTTCTCCCTAACCCCCCTCTCTGTCTCCTCTCCTTCCTCCCTCAGCCCACATGAAGCTTTCACATTCTAATCAGTGTTTCACTTCCCAGCCAGTTCATTCTGACACACACAAGCGTGCGTGCACGCACACACATGCCAACTCATCCCACCCCAACATAACATTCCTCATGCCACATCAATGGTCTGGAGCCGTGGCCTTTTATTCAATGCAGCTGTTATTGACCCTCTCGTCCTACAGGGAGGAGGAGATTCCTCTGAAGATCCTGGCCCACAACAGTCTGGTGGGACGACTGATCGGTAAGGAGGGAAGAAACCTGAAGAAGATAGAAGAAGAGACAGGGACCAAGATTACTATCTCCTCGTAAGAGCCAGCTACCTCTCTCTCTGTGTTTGGTTTCACTGTGCTGTTCTTCCCACAGTGTTGCATGTAAAGTAATGCTCAATTCATTTCAGCCGTTTATACATCCTAAATCAACTTACACACACACACACACACACACACACACACACACGCACGCACGCACATACACACACACCAGTCACTATAGCAAGTCACAACTACTGAGTGTACAGACTCAGTCAGCAACTACCTCAATCAAATGAATTTATAAAGCCCTTCCTACATCAGCTGATATCTCAAAGCGCTGTACAGAAACCCAGCCTAAAACCCCAAACAGCAAGCAATGCAGGTGTAGAAGCACGGTGGCTAGGAAAAACTCCGTAAAAAGGCCAGAACCTAGGAAGAAACCTAGAGAGGAACCAGGCTATGAGCAGTGGCCAGTCGTCTTTTGGCTGTGCCGGGTGGAGATTATAACAGAACATGGCCAAGATGTTCAAATGTTCATAGATGACCAGCAGGGTCAAATAATAATAATCACAGTAGTTGTCGAGGGGGCAACAGGTCAGCACCTCAGGAGTAAATGTCAGTTGGCTTTTCATAGCCGATCATTAAGAGTATCTCTACCACTCCTGCTGTCTCTAGAGAGTTGAAAACAGCGGGTCTGGGACAGGTAGCACGTCCAGTGAACAGGTCAGGGTTCCATAGCCGCAGAGAAAGAAAGAAAGAGAAAAAGAGAGAATTACAGAGAGCATACTTAAATTAACACAGGACACTGGATAAGACAGGAGAAATACTCCAGATATAACAGACTGACCAGCATAAATCCTGGAGGCTGAGACAGGAGGGGTCCGGAGACACTGTGGCCCCATCCAACGATACCCCCGGACAGGGCCAACCAGGCAGGATATAACCCCACCCACTTTGCCAAGGCACAGCCCCCACACCACTAGAGGGATATCTTCAATCACCAACTTACTATCCTGAGACAAGGCCGAGTATAGACCACGAAGTTCTCCCCCACGGCACGAACCCGAGGGGTCGCCAACCCGGACAGGAAGATCACGTCAGTGACTCAACCCACTCAAGTGACGCACCCCTCCTAGGGACGGCATGGAAGAGCACCAGTAAGCCAGTGACTCAGCCCCTGTAATAGGGTTAGAGGCAGAGAATCCCAGTGGAGAGAGGGGAACCAGCCAGGCAGAGACAGCAAGGGCGGTTCATTGCTCCAGAGCCTTTCCGTTCACCTTCACACTCCTGGGCCAGACTACACTCAGTCATAGGACCTACTGAAGAGAGGAGTCTTCAATAAAGACTTAAAGGTCGAGACGAATCTGCGTCTCTCACATGGGTAGGCAGACCATTCCATAAAAACGGGGCTCTATAGGAGAAAGCCCTGCCTCCAGCTGTTTGCTTAGAAATTCTAGTGACAGTAAGGAGGCCTGCATCTTGTGACCATAGCGTACGTGTAGGTATGTACGGCAGGCCCAAATCGGAAAGATAGGTAGGAGCAAGCCCATGTAATGCTTTGTTGATTAGCAGTCAAACCTTGAAATCAGCCCTTGCCTTAACAGGAAGCCAGAGGCTAGCACTGGAGTAATATGTTCACATTTTTTGGTTCTAGTCAAGATTCTAGCAGCCGTGTTTAGCTCTAACTGAAGTTTATTTAGTGCTTTATCCGGGTAGCCGGAAAGTAGAGCGTTGCAGTAGTCTAATCTAGAGGTGACAAAAGCATGGATTCATTTTTCTACATCATTTTTGGACAAAAAGTTTCTGATTTTTGCAATGTTACGTAGATGGAAAAAAGCTGTCCTTGAAACAGTCTTGATATGTTCATCTAAAGAGAGATCAGGGTCCAGAGTAACGCCGAGGTACTTCAGTTTTATTTGAGACGACTGTACAACCATCAAGAATAATAGTCAGATCCAACAGAAGATCTCTTTGTTTCTTGGGACCTAGAACTAGCATCTCTGTTTTGTCCGAGTTTAAATGTAAAACATTTGAAGCCATCCACTTCCTTATGAAACACAGGCATCCAGGGAGGGCAATTTTGGGGCTTCACCATGTTTCATCGAAATGTACAGCTGTATGTTGTCCGCATAGCAGTGAAAGCAGATCGATGGTATCAAAAGCAGCACTAAGTTCTAGGAGCACGAGGACAGATGCAGAGCCTTGGTCTGATGCCATTAATAGGTCAGTTACCACCTTCACGAGTGCAGTCTCAGTGCTATGATGGGGTCTAAAACCAGACTGAAGCGTTTCGTATACATTGGTTGTCTTCAGGAATGCAGTAAGTTGCTGCGCAACAGCTTTTTCAAAATGTTGAGAGGAATTGGGTATTCGATATAGGCCGATAGTTTTTTATATTTTCTCGGTCAAAGTTTGGCTTGTTCAATAGAGGCTTTATTACTGCCACTTTTAGTGAGTTTGGTACACATCCGGTGGATAGAGAGCCATTTATTATGTTCAACATAGGAGGGACAAGCACAGAAAGCAGCTCTTTCCGTAGTTTAGTTGGAATAGGTTCCAGCATGCAGCTTGAAGGTTTAGAAGCCATGATTATTTTCGTCAATGTGTCAAGAGATCTAGTATTAAAAACTTGAGTGTCTCCCTTGATCCTAGATCCTGGCAGTGATGTGCAGACTCGGGACAACTGAGCTTTGGAGGAATACATAGACTGAAAGAGGAGTCTGTAATTTGCCTTCTTGTGATCATGATCTTTTCGTCAAAGAAGTTCATGAATTTATCACTGCTGTGAAAGCCATCCTCTCTTGGGGAATGCTGCTTTTCAGTTAGCTTTGCGACAGTGTCGAATTTTGTGGGGGGGATTGTTCTTATTCTCCTCAATTAAGTTGGAAAAATAGGATGATCGAGCAGCAGTAAGGGCTCTTCGATATTGCACGGTACTGTCTTTCCAAGCTAGTCGGAAGACTTCCAGTTTGGTGTGTCTCCATTTCCGCTCCAATTTTCTGGAATCTTGCTCAGAGCTTGGGTATTTTCTGTATACCAGGGAAACAGTTTCTTATGACAAATGCATCTTGGGTATTACGCAACGTTAAATTGAGTTCCTCAGTTAGTTGGTTGACTGATTTTTGTACTCTGACGTCCTTGAGGTGGTGGAGGGAGTCTGGAAGGGCATCTAGGACTCATTGGGTTGTCCGAGAATGTATAGCATGGATATTGATGATCCTTGGTTGGGGTCTGAGCAGATTTGTTTTGCGATTGCAAACATAATAAAATGTTGGTCTGATAGTCCAGGATTATGAGGAAAAACATTACATTTATTCTGTGGGACAAAACTAGGTCCAGAGTATGACTGTGGCAGTGAGTAGGTCCGGAGTGTCACGCCCTGGTCGTAGTATTTTGTGTTTTCTTTCTTTATTTGGTCAGGCCAGGGTGTGACATGGGTTTATTTTGTGGTGTGTTTGTGTATGGGGTTTTTTCGTAGGTTTTGGGTTTGTGGCTTAGTGGGGTGTTCTAGCAAAGTCTATGGTTGCCTGAGGCGGTTCTCAATCAGAGGCAGGTGATTCTCGTTGTCTCTGATTGGGAACCATATTTAGGCAGCCATATTCTTTGAGTGTTTCGTGGGTGATTGTTCTTGTCTCTGTGTGTGTTAGCACAAGATAGACTGTTTAGGTTTTCGCGTTACGTTTGTTTTTGTATTGTTCGTGTTCCATCTTCATTAAAGATGTATCGAATTAACCACGCTGCATTTTGGTCCGACTCTCTTTCACCCGAAGAAAACCGTAACACGGAGACATGTTGGACAAAACCCTCTGAGTCAATGATGGCTCCAAAAGCCTTTTGGAGTGGGTCTGTGGACTTTTCCATGTGAATATTAAAGTCACCAAATAGTAGAATATTATCTGCTATGACTACAAGGTCCGATAGGAATTCAGGGAACTCAGTGAGGAACTCTGTATATGGCCCAGGAGTCCTGTAAACAGTAGCTATAAAAAGTGATTGAGTAGGCTGCATAGATTTCATGACTAGAAGCTCAAAAGACGAAAATGCAGTCGTTTTTTTTTTGTAAATTGAAATGTTCTATCGTAAATGTTAGAAACACCTCCGCCTTTGCGGGATGCACGGGGGATATGGTCACTAGTGTAACCAGGAGGTGAGGCCTCATTTAACACAGTACATTCATCAGGCTTAAGGTCTTTATTCCAGTGGGATCGCTAAGGCGAACACCGCCATGTTTTGTTTTGCCCAATCTAGATAGATGCACAGACACTCAATGGGGATAGCTGAGCTGACTACACTGACTGTGCTAGTGGCAGACTCAACTAAGCTGGCAGGCTGGCTAACAGTTTGCTGCTTGGCCTGCACCATCTCTCATTGTGGAGCTAGGGGAGTTAGACCCCTGTCTATGTTCGTAGATAAGATGAGAGCACCCCTACAGCTAGGATGGAGTCCGTCACTCCTTAGCAGGCCAGGCTTGGTCCTGTTTGTGAGTGAGTCCCAGAAAGAGGGCCAATTATCTACAAATTCTATATTTTGGGAGGGGCAGAAAACAGTTTCAATCAGCGATTGAGTTGTGAGACTGCTGTAGAGCTCATCACTCCCCCTAACTGGGAGGGGGCCAGAGACAATTACTCGATGCCGAAACATCTTTCTAACTGATTTACACGCAGATGCTATTTTGCGCTTGGTGACCTCTGACAGTTTCATCCTAACATCGTTGGTGCCGACGTGGATAACAATATCTCTATACTCTCTACACTCGCCAGTTTTAGCGTTAGCCAGCACCATCTTCAGATTAGCCTTAATGTTGGTAGCCCAGCCCCCTGGTAAACAGTGTATGATTACTGGATGATTTGTTTTAAGTCTAATACTTAATGGTAATGGTTTCGCCAATGACTAGGGTTTTTAATTTGTCAGAGCTAATGGTGGAAGGCTTCGGCATCTCAGACCCCATAGCGGGAGGAAGAGAGACCAGAGAAGGCTCGGTCTCTGACCTGTTGCTTAATGAGGAGAACCGGTTGAAAGTTTATTTTGGCTGAATGAGCGACACCGGTTGAACATTCCTACAGCAATTTAAAAAATATATAAAACGGTAATTAAAAAGTAAAAACCGACAAGTTGGCAGGTAGCAAAGTAAGGTTAGCAACACGCCACACAGCAGCATGTAAACAAGTCTACAAGTTGTGACCGGAAATGATGTCCCAACTGAGTCTGTTCACTACCTAGTGTACAGACTCAGTCACAGACTACCTAGTGTACAGACTCAGTCACAGACTGCCTAGTGTACAGACTCAGTCACAGACTACCTAGTGTACAGACTCAGTCACAGACTGCCTAGTGTACAGACTCAGTCACAGACTGCCTAGTGTACAGACTCAGCCACAGACTACCTAGTGTACAGACTCAGTCACAGACTGCCTAGTGTACAGACTCAGTCACAGACTGCCTAGTGTACAGACTCAGTCAGACTGCCTAGTGTACAGACTCAGTCACAGACTACCTAGTGTACAGACTCAGTCACAGACTGCCTAGTGTACAGACTCAGTCACAGACTGCCTAGTGTACAGACTCAGTCACAGACTACCTAGTGTACAGACTCAGTCACAGACTGCCTAGTGTACAGACTCAGTCACAGACTACCTAGTGTACAGACTCAGCCACAGACGACCTAGTGTACAGACTCAGTCGCATACTGCCTAGTGTACAGACTCAGTCACAGACTACCTAGTGTACAGACTCAGTCACAGACTGCCTAGTGTACAGACTCAGTCACAGACTGCCTAGTGTACAGACTCAGTCACAGACTGCCTAGTGTACAGACTCAGTCACAGACTACCTAGTGTACAGACTCAGTCACAGACTGCCTAGTGTACAGACTCAGTCACAGACTACCTAGTGTACAGACTCAGTCACAGACTGCCTAGTGTACAGACTCAGTCACAGACTGCCTAGTGTACAGACTCAGTCACAGACTGCCTAGTGTACAGACTCAGTCACAGACTACCTAGTGTACAGACTCAGTCACAGACTGCCTAGTGTACAGACTCAGTCACAGACTACCTAGTGTACAGACTCAGTCACAGACTGCCTAGTGTACAGACTCAGTCACAGACTACCTAGTGTACAGACTCAGCCACAGACGACCTAGTGTACAGACTCAGTCACAGACTGCCTAGTGTACAGACTCAGTCACAGACTGCCTAGTGTACAGACTCAGTCACAGACTGCCTAGTAGTGTTGGAAAAAGTACCCCATTTTCATACTCAAGTAAAAGTGAAAGTCACCCAGTAAAATATTACTTGAGTAAAAGTCTAAAAGTATTTGGTTTTAAAATGTACTTAAGTTTAAAAAGTTAAAGTACAGTATATATATTGAACAAACCAGATGGCCCCATTTTTATTGACGGATAGCCAGGTGAATGTGGCAACAAACAAAAAACATTCACTCAGTGGCAGTCCTATGGGTGAAAACAGCTTGTTGATGAGAAGGACAAGAATCGTGTTAACAGGCGGGCCACAAATAATGGAGCAGTACAACAATGTGCAGAATGGCATCTCGGAACATACAACTTGTCGGTCCTTGTCACGGATGGGCTATTGCAGCAGACGACCACACCGGGTTCCACTCCTATTAGCAAGAACAAGCAGCTCCTATGGGCACGCGAGTGGAAAAACATTGCCTGGTCTGACAAATCCCAGTTCCTGTTCCTGCCTAAATGACTACCGCACCATAGCACTCATGTCAGTAGCCATGAAGTGCTTTAAAAGGCTGGTCATGGCTCACATCAACACCATCATCCCAGAAACCCTAGACCCACTACAATTCGCATACCGCCCAGATCCACAGGTGACACAATCTCAATCGCACTCCAAACTGCCCTTTCCCACCTGGACAAAAGGAACACCTATGTGAGAATGCTGTTCATTGACTACAGATCAGCATTCAACACCATAGTGCCCACAGAGCTCATCACTAAGCTAAGGACCCTGGGACTAAACACCTCCCTCTACAACTGGATCCTGGACTTCTTGACGGGCCGCCCCCAGGTGGTAAGGGTAGGCAAAAACACATCCGCCACGCTAATCCTCACACGGGGGCTCCTCAGGGGTGCGCGTTTAGTCCCCTCCTGTACTCTGTACTGTTCACGCACGACTGCTTGGCCAGGCACGACTCCAACACCATCATTAAGTTTTGCAGATGACACAACAGTAGTAGGCCTGATCACCGACAACGATGAGACAGCTTATAGGGAGGAGGTCAGAGACCTGGCAGTGTGGTACCAGGACAAAAACCTCTCCCTCAACGTGATCAAGACAAAGGAGCTGATCATGGATTACAGGAAAAGGAGGACCGAGCACGCCCCCATTCTCATCGAGGGGGCTGCAGTGGAGCAGGTTGAGAGCGTCAAGTTCCTTGGTGTCCACATCCACATCACCAACAAACTAACATGGTCCAAACACACCAAGACAGTCGTGAAGAGGGCACGACAACACCTTTTCCCCCTCAGGAGACTGAATAGATTTGGAATGGGTCCCCAGATCCTCAAAAAGTTCTACAGCTGCACCATCAAGAGCATCCTGACCAGTTGCATCACCGCCTTGTATGGCAACTGCTCGGCATCCAACCATAAGGTGCTACAGGGGGTAGTGCATACGGCCCAGTACGTCACTGGGGCCAAGCTTCCTGCCATCCAGGATCTATATGCTATGCCCTGCGCTACAAAGGTTAACAGCTTCTACCACCAAGCCATAAGACTGCTGATCAAAATGGCCACCTGGACTATTTACATTGACACCCCCCCCCGCCCTTTGTTTTTACACTGCTGCTACTCACTGTTTATTATCTATGCATAGTCACTTTACCCCTACCTATGTGGAAAAATGTAATTGACTAACCTGTACCCCCACACGTTGACTCGGTACTCCCTGTTTATAGCCTCATTGTTAGATCTCATTGTTTTATTTTTTACTTTAGTTTATTTTGTAAATATTTTCTTAAATCTATTTCTTGAACTGCATTGTTGGTTAAGGTCTTGTAAGTAAGCATTTCACTGTTGTATTCGGCACATGTGAAAAATAAAATTAGATTTGTTATGCTGATGGAAGAGTCAGGATTTGGCGTAAGCAGCAAGAGGCCCCATCCTGGCTGGTGTCATGACGTTGGCCTGGGGGTTGGTTTATGACAGTCATAAATACCTATCCCCCCTTTTTCCTCTCTCTACCCTACTGATGTGACATTTGAAAACCCTTTGGTTAACATAGAGATTCTGGGAACATCAGAAGGTGGGGGGAAATTAACTGTATTCTGGTAATCCGACCAATTGAACATATGCGGTGGTACTTAATGAATATGATGTCAGTTCGGTTGTCATCTGGGACATTCTCATCAATGATAGGATGACATAAACTCTACAGTGGAAAGTCTGCACATTGTAGTTATCGGATTCACATGGAACTGTTGTTTAATTTAAATGTTTGAATATAAAATAATTGGTGAAGAGATGAAATGTAATTTTAGCTTCCAAATGAGAGATTTGGGTTTTCATAAGGTTAGGGCTCTGCTCAATCAGTGGCCCGCCCCTGTGAAGAGACATGGGTTATAAAACTTTTCAGACACACCCTTCTCGCTCCACAATATGAAGCCTTGACGAAAATGTAACCTCCTGTTCCAAGTACGTGAGGTCTGCAGCCTCTGCGTTAAAAGGACTAACATGTCAACTACAGAACTAAGCCAACCTCAGCGTAAGCTTTGGTTGCGAATGGTATGAACTTTGAACTCTTATTCACTACAGAAGTGATACCTCCTAGCTGTTGAGTTAGCAACAGCAGCTGCAAACGTGGGCTTGGAAAGAACAGACAGAGTATCCCGTCTACCACACAACGACATTACTACAACGTATCCAATTTACCACCAGAGACATTCTTCAAAGGACTCGGTTGGGCAACACGGCCTTCCATCTACCACCAACCTACCAAAGTGCAGCTCAGAGTAAATATTTATTGCATTCTCCAAATGGCCGGTAATTTAGAATGCATAAGATAATGTATTTACGATAGAGACATCGCTTCTCCCTTTGTTCCTCAGTCTTCCCGCTCTTTCACTCAAACCATTCCCCCTTTTCTTTGTGTAACCAGCTGTCATATCTGGTCCGTCCGCTAGGGATGTTTTCCTTTATGACGTCATTAGTAATCAAGGTATGATTCATTCTGTGTATATGTAATTCTGTGTGATTAGTTAGGTATTTAGTAAATAAATAATTAAACCAAATGTTGTATTGCTGATTCAACTTGTTAGCCAGGGTTTGTGAAGATAACCAAGAATTTACAACGTTCAGATGAGACTGAATTAAGGTGACGATTAATACTGACTGCTATTGATGTAAAATATTACTAGGTCTTATTCAGTTTATTCAGAGTTTAATCAGAAGATAATAGCTCTATAAATATTATTTCGTGGTGCCTCGACTCTCTAGTTAATTACATTTACAAGATTAGCTCAATCAGGTAATATTAATATATTACGGAGAAAGGAAATTAATGGCTCTGTATCATTGTGTTGGGGGGTAATGAATGGCTCTGTATCATTGTGTTGGGGGGTAATGAATGGCTCTGTATCATTGTGTTGGGGGGTAATGAATGGCTCTGTATCATTGTGTTGGGGGGTAATGAATGGCTCTGTCTCATTGTGTTGGGGGTTAATGAATGGCTCTGTATCATTGTGTTGGGGGGTAATGAATGGCTCTGTATCATTGTGTTGGGGGGTAATGAATGGTTCTGTATCATTGTGTTGGGGGGGGTAATGAATGGCTCTGTATCATTGTGTTGGGGGTAGTGAATGGTTCTGTATCATTGTGTTGGGGGGGGTAGTGAATGGCTCTGTGTCATTGTGTTGGGGGGTAGTGAATGGCTCTGTATCATTGTGTTGGGGGAGGTAATGAATGGTTCTGTATCATTGTGTTGGGGGAGGTAATGAATGGTTCTGTATCATTGTGTTGGGGGAGGTAATGAATGGCTCTGTATCATTGTGTTGGGGGGTAATGAATGGCTCTGTATCATTGTGTTGGGGGTAATGAATGGCTCTGTGTCATTGTGTTGGGGGTAATGAATGGCTTTGTATCATTGTGTTGGGGGGTAATGAATGGTTCTGTATCATTGTGTTGGGGGTGGGGTGATGAATGGCTCTGTATCATTGTGTTGGGGGGTAATGAATGGCTCTGTATCATTGTGTTGGGGGGTAATGAATGGCTCTGTATCATTGTGTTGGGGGTAATGAATGAATGGCTCTGTATCATTGTGTTGGGGGGGGGGTAATGAATGGCTCTGTATCATTGTGTTGGGGGTAGTGAATGGCTCTGTATCATTGTGTTGGGGGTTGGGGGAGGTATGAATGGTTCTGTATCATTGTGTTGGGGGGTAGTGAATGGCTCTGTATCATTGTGTTGGGGGTAATGAATGGCTCTGTATCATTGTGTTGGGGGGTAATGAATGGCTCTGTATCATTGTGTTGGGGGTAATGAATGGTTCTGTATCATTGTGTTGGGGGGGGTAATGAATGGCTCTGTATCATTGTGTTGGGGGGTAGTGAATGGCTCTGTATCATTGTGTTGGGGGAGGTAATGAATGGTTCTGTATCATTGTGTTGGGGGTAATGAATGGTTCTGTATCATTGTGTTGGGGGGGGTAATGAATGGCTCTGTATCATTGTGTTGGGGGGTAATGAATGGCTCTGTATCATTGTGTTGGGGGTAATGAATGGCTCTGTGTCATTGTGTTGGGGGTAATGAATGGCTTTGTATCATTGTGTTGGGGGGTAATGAATGGTTCTGTATCATTGTGTTGGGGGTGGGGTGATGAATGGCTCTGTATCATTGTGTTGGGGGTAATGAATGGCTCTGTGTCATTGTGTTGGGGGTAATGAATGGCTCTGTATCATTGTGTTGGGGGGTAATGAATGGCTCTCTATCATTGTGTTGGGGGTAATGAATGGCTCTGTATCATTGTGTTGGGGGGTAATGAATGGCTCTGTATCATTGTGTTGGGGGGTAATGAATGGCTCTGTGTCATTGTGTTGGGGGGTAATGGATGGCTCTGTATCATTGTGTTGGGGGTAATGAATGGCTCTGTATCATTGTGTTGGGGGGTAATGAATGGTTCTGTATCATTGTGTTGGGGGGATAGTGAATGGCTCTGTGTCATTGTGTTGGGGGGTAGTGAATGGCTCTGTATCATTGTGTTGGGGGGGGTAATGAATGGTTCTGTATCATTGTGTTGGGGGAGGTAATGAATGGCTATGTATCATTGTGTTGGGGGGGTAATGAATGGCTCTGTATCAAGGGTTGGGGGTAATGAATGGCTCTGTATCATTGTGTTGGGGTGGTAATGAATGGCTCTGTATCATTGTGTTGGGGGGTAATGAATGGCTCTGTGTCATTGTGTTGGGGGGTAATGGATGGCTCTGTATCATTGTGTTGGGGGGTAATGAATGGCTCTGTATCATTGTGTTGGGGGGGGTAATGAATGGTTCTGTATCATTGTGTTGGGGGGATAGTGAATGGCTCTGTGTCATTGTGTTGGGGGGTAGTGAATGGCTCTGTATCATTGTGTTGGGGGGTAATGAATGGTTCTGTATCATTGTGTTGGGGGGAGGTAATGAATGGCTATGTATCATTGTGTTGGGGGGTAATGAATGGCTCTGTATCATTGGTTGGGGGTAATGAATGGCTCTGTATCATTGTGTTGGGGTGGTAATGAATGGCTCTGTATCATTGTGTTGGGGGGTAATGAATGGCTCTGTATCATTGTGTTGGGGGTAATGAATGGCTCTGTATCATTGTGTTGGGGGTAATGAATGGCTCTGTATCATTGTGTTGTGGGGTAATGAATGGCTCTGTATCATTGTGTTGGGGGGTAATGAATGGCTCTGTATCATTGTGTGTTGGGGGGTAATGAATGGCTCTGTATCATTGTGTTGGGGGGTAATGAATGGCTCTGTGTCATTGTGTTGGGGGTAATGAATGGCTCTGTGTCATTGTGTTGGGGGGTAATGAATGGTTCTGTATCATTGTGTTGGGGGTGGGGGTAATGAATGGTTCTGTATCATTGTGTTTGGGGGTGGGGGTAATGAATGGCTCTGTATCATTGTGTTGGGGGGTAATGAATGGCTCTGTGTCATTGTATTGGGGGGTAATAATGAATGGCTTTGTGTCATTGTGTTGGGGGCGTAATGAATGGCTCTGTGTCATTGTGTTGGGGGAGGTAATGAATGGCTCTGTATCATTGTGTTGGGGGTAATGAATGGCTCTGTGTCATTGTGTTGGGGGGCGTAATGAATGGCTCTGTGTCATTGTGTTGGGGGGTAATGAATGGCTCTGTATCATTGTGTTGGGGGGGGGCTCTGTGAGGTAATGAATGGCTCTGTGTCATTATGTTGGGGGGTAATGAATGGCTCTGTATCATTGTGTTGGGGGGGGTAATGAATGGCTCTGTGTCATTGTGTTGGGGGAGGTAATGAATGGCTCTGTATCATTGTGTGTGGGGGGTAATGAATGGCTCTGTATCATTGTGTGTGGGGGTAATGAATGGTTCTGTATCATTGTGTTGGGGGTAATGAATGGCTCTGTGTCATTGTGTTGGGGGTAATGAATGGCTCTGTATCATTGTGTTGGGGGGTGGGGGTAATGAATGGTTCTGTATCATTGTGTTTGGGGGGTGGGGGTAATGGGGTGTAATGAATGGGGTGTTGGGGGGTAATGAATGGCTCTGTATCATTGTGTTGGGGGGGGTAATGAATGGCTCTGTGTCATTGTGTTGGGGGGAATGGCTCTGTAATGAATGGCTCTGTGTCATTGTGTTGGGGGGGTAATGAGGTAATGAATGGCTCTGTATCATTGTGTTGGGGGGTAATGAATGGCTCTGTGTCATTGTGTTGGGGGCGTAATGAATGGCTCTGTGTCATTGTGTTGGGGAGGTAATGAATGGCTCTGTATCATTGTGTTGGGGGTAATGAATGGCTCTGTATCATTGTGTTGGGGGGGGTAATGAATGGCTCTGTATCATTGTGTTGGGGGGTAATGAATGGCTCTGTATCATTGTGTTGGGGGGTAATGAATGGCTCTGTATCATTGTGTTGGGGGGAGGTAATGAATGGCTCTGTGTCATTGTGTTGGGGGTAATGAATGGCTCTGTATCATTGTGTTGGGGGGGTAATGAATGGCTCTGTGTCATTGTGTTGGGGGAGGTAATGAATGGCTCTGTATCATTGTGTTGGGAGGGGGGTAATGAATGGGAGGGTGTGTGACAGAGAGGGTGTGTGACAGAGAGGGTGTGTGACAGAGAGGGTGTGTGACAGAGAGGGTGTGTGACAGAGAGGGTGTGAGCGCGACTGAGTGTTCTGAGAAGGGTTTCTATTCTCCATCCTTTCGTCCTGTAGTGACATCACAATCCAGATGTGTCTGGACCATCTGTATCCCAGAGAGGACCATCAATAAGGGAATCCAGATGTGTCTGGACCATCTGTAACCCAGAGAGGACCATCTATAAGGGAATCCAGATGTGTCTGGACCATCTAACCCAGAGAGGACCATCTATAAGGGAATCCAGATGTGTCTGGACCATCTGTAACCCAGAGAGGACCATCTATAAGGGAATACAGATGTGTCTGGACCATCTGTATCCCAGAGAGGACCATCTATAAGGGAATCCAGATGTGTCTGGACCATCTAACCCAGAGAGGACCATCTATAAGGGAATCCAGATGTGTCTGGACCATCTGTAACCCAGAGAGGACCATCTATAACGGAATACAGATGTGTCTGGACCATCTGTAACCCAGAGAGGACCATCTATAAGGGAATCCAGATGTGTCTGGACCATCTGTATGCCAGAGAGGACCATCTATAAGGGAATCCAGATGTGTCCAGGACCATCTGTATCCCAGATAGGGGCATCTATAAGGGAATCCATGTGTGTGGACCATCCATCTATAAGTAGATGTGTCCCCAGAACCCAGAAGACCATCTATAAGGGAATCCAGATGTGTCTGGACCATCTGTAACCCAGAGAGGACCATCTATAAGGGAATCCAGATGTGTCCAGGACCATCTGTATCCCAGAGAGGACCATCTATAAGGGAAACCAGATGTGTCTGGACCATCTAACCCAGAGAGGACCATCTATAAGGGAATCCAGATTTGTCTGTGCCATCTGTAACCCAGAGAGGACCATCTATAAGGGAATCCAGATGTGTCTGGACCATTTAACCCAGAGAGGACCATCTATAAGGGAATCCAGATGTGTCTGGACCATCTGTATGCCAGAGAGGACCATCTATAAGGGAATCCAGATGTGTCCAGGACCATCTGTATCCCAGATAGGAACATCTATAAGGGAATCCAAGTGTGTGGACCATCTGTAACCCAGAGAAGACCATCTATAAGGGAATCCAGATGTGTCTGGACCATCTGTAACCCAGAGAGGAACATCTATAAGGGAATCCAGATGTGTCTGGACCATCTGTAACCCAGAGAGGACCATCTATAAGGGAATCCAGATGGGTCCAGGACAATCTGTATCCCAGAGAGGACCATCTATAAGGGAAACCAGATGTGTCTGGACCATCTAACCAAGAAAGGACCATCTATAAGGGAATCCAGATTTGTCTGGGCCATTTGTAACCCAGAGAGGACCATCTATAAGGGAATCAAGATGTGTCTGGACCATTTAACCCAGAGAGGACCATCTATAAGGGAATCCAGATGTGTCTGGACCATCTGTATCCCAGAGAAGACCATCTATAAGGGAATCCAGATGTGTCTGGACCAACTGTAACCCAGAGAAGACCATCTATAAGGGAATCCAGATGTGTCTGGACCATTTAACCCAGAGAGGACCATCTATAAGGGAATCCAGATGTGTCTGGGCCATCTGTAATCCAGAGAGGACCATCTATAAGGGAATCCAGATGTGTCCAGGACCATCTGTAACCCAGGGAAGCATTAGGGTTACTTGCTGACTTGATGTATGTGTTCCAGGTTACAGGACATAACCATCTGTAACCCAGAGAGGACCATCACAGTGAAGGGCAGTATGGAGGCGTGCTGTAAGGCTGAGGGGGAGGTCATGAGGAAACTGAGGGACGCCTACGAGAACGACATCGCTGCTGTTAACGTAAGGCTTCATGTAAACACTGGCTGTCTGTCTGTCAGTCTGGCTGTCTGTCTGGCTGTGTCAGTTGGTTAGCTTGGCCTCTGACTCATTCTTATAGCAGCACAAACTCTAACACTTCACTTCCCACCCCACCCACCCGATACCACAGCCCTGTCTCACCCAGCCCCAACACACATGATCTGATACCACAGCCCTGTCTCACCCAGCCCCAACACACATGATCTGATTCCTCAGCCCTGTCTCACCCAGCCCCAACACACATGATCTGATACCTCAGCCCTGTCTCACCCAGCCCCAACACACATGATCTGATACCACAGCCCTGTCTCACCCAGCCCCAACACACATGATCTGATACCACAGCCCTGTCTCACCCAGCCCCAACACACATGATCTGATACCACAGCCCTGTCTCACCCAGCCCCAACACACATGATCTGATTCCTCAGCCCTGTCTCAACCAGCCCCAACACACATGATCTGATACCTCAGCCCTGTCTCACCCAGCCCCAACACACATGATCTGATACCACAGCCCTGTCTCACCCAGCCCCAACACACATGATCTGATTCCTCAGCCCTGTCTCACCCAGCCCCAACACACATGATCTGATACCTCAGCCCTGTCTCACCCAGCCCCAACACACATGATCTGATACCTCAGCCCTGTCTCACCCAGCCCCAACACACATGATCTGATACCACAGCCCTGTCTCACCCAGCCCCAACACACATGATCTGATTCCTCAGCCCTGTCTCACCCAGCCCCAACACACATGATCTGATACCACAGCCCTGTCTCACCCAGCCCCAACACACATGATCTGATACCTCATCCCTGTTTCACCCAGCTCCAACACACTTGATCTGATACCTCAGCCCTGTCTCACCCAGCCCCAACACACATGATCTGATACCTCATCCCTGTTTCACCCAGCTCCAACACACTTGATCTGATACCTCATCCCTGTCTCACCCAACTCCAACACACATGATCTGATACCACAGCCCTGTCTCACCCAGCCCCAACACACATGATCTGATACCACAGCCCTGTCTCACCCAGCTCCAACACACATGATCTGATACCACAGCCCTGTCTCACCCAGCTCCACACACATGATCTGATACCACAGCCCTGTCTCACCCAGCTCCACACACATGATCTGATACCACAGCCCTGTCTCACCCAGCTCCACACACATGATCTGATACCACAGCCCTGTCTCACCCAGCTCCACACACATGATCTGATACCACAGCCCTGTCTCACCCAGCTCCACACACATGATCTGATACCACAGCCCTGTCTCACCCAGCCCCAACACACACTCAGTCATGACATCAGTGTGCACCTGTGAGATTTCAACCACACAGAGACATAACTGGTGACTTGACTATGTTATGCAACATTGAGAATAATTCATTCTGAAAACAGTATTTCATAAATATAGCTGTGAGCATCAATGACTCAGTTGGGTAACAAAGCACTCTATTATGTAGTCTCTCTCTCTCTCTGCTGATTGCGCAAGTGGTAGTAGGACTTCCAGTTTCACATTTTCCACAATACAATATACATTTTTCACTACGTTAAGACTGTTTTTCAGCAACAATATGTGATATATATATATAGATAACACATAATTTCACATTGGTCATCTGCATAATTAAAATCTAACATAAATTTGCATAGGACAAAGTCCAATTGATCAACAGTTATTGTTAGTATCCCATCTAGTATCCCATTGTGCCACAGGTGCCAATGACCTCTACAGTGCCACTAGCTGGTCTGGTGCAGCCATCTAACTCGTTTTTCAAGTCGGTTAGGACATCTACATGACACAAGTCATTTTTCCAACAATTGTTTACAGATTATTTCACTTATAATTCACTGTATCACAATTCCAGTAGGTCAGAAGTTTACATACACTAAGTTGACTGTGCCTTTAAACAGCTTAGAAAACTCCAGAAAATGTTGTCATGGCTTTAGAAGCTTCTGATAGGCTAAATGACATCATTTGAGTCAATTGGAGGTGTACCTGTAGATGTATTTCAAGGACTACCTTTGAACTCAGTGCCTCTTTGCTTGACATCATGGGAAAATCAAAATAAATCAGCCAAGACCTCAGAAAAAAATTGTAGACCTCCACAAGTCTGGTTCATCTTTGGGAGCAATTTCCAAATGCCTGAAGGTACCACGTTCATCTGTACAAACAATAGTACGCAAGTATAAACATCATGGGACCACACAGCCGTCATACCGCTCAGGAAGGAGACGCGTTAAATCTCCTAGAGATGAACGTACTTTGGTGTGAAAAGTTCAAATCAATCCCAGAACAACAGCAAAGGACCTTGTGAAGATGCTGGAGGAAATGGGTACAAAGCCACTGCTCCAAAACCACCATAAAAAAACATGGTTTTGCAATGTGGTTTGCAATGTCCACACTATATTTCTGATCAATTTCAATGGACATTTCTTTTGTGCTTTTCTTTCATAAACAAGGAAATTCCTGTGACCCCAAACTTTTGAAAGGTAGTGTACTGTAGGTCGAGTTAAAGTGACTATGCATAGATAATAAACAGAGTAGCAGCAGTGTAAAAGAGGGGGGGTGCAATGAAAATAGTCTGGGTAGCCATTTGATTATCTGTTCAAGAGTCTTATGGCTTGGCGGTAGAAGCTGTTAAGAACCCTTTTGGACCCAGACTTGCCGTGCAGTAGTAGAGAGAACAGTCTATGACTGGGTGGCTGGAGTCTGACAATTTTTAGGGCCTTCCTCTGACACCGCTTGGTATAGAGGTCCTGGATGGCAGGAAGCTTGACCCCAGTGATGTACTGGGCCGTACGCACTACCCTCTGGTATAGAGGTCCTGGATGGCAGGAAGCTTGGCCCCAGTGAGGTACTGGGCCGTACGCACTACCCTCTGTAGTGCCTTGCTGTCGGAGGCCGAGCAGTTGCCATACCAGGTAGTGATGCCACCAGTCAGGATGCTCTCGATGGTGCAGCTGTAGAACTTAAGGATCTGAGGACCCATGCCAAATCTTTTCAGTCTCCTGAGGGGGAATAAGCTTTGTCGTGCCCTCTTCACAACTGTCTTAGTATGTTTGGACCATGATAGTTTGTTGGGGATGTGGACACCAAGGAACTTGAAGCTCTCAACCTGCTCCACTACAGCCCCTTCGATGAGAATGGGGGAGCGCTCGGTCCTCCTTTTCCTGTAGTCCACAATTATCTCCTTTGTCTTGATCACAGTGAGGGAGAGGTTGTTGTCCTGGCACGACACGGCCAGGTCTCTGACCTCCTCCCTATAGGCTGTCTCGTCGTTGTCGGTGATCAAGTCCTACCACTGGCAAACTTAATGATGGTGTAGGAGTTGTGCTTGGCCGTGCAGTCATGAGTGAACAGGGAGTACGGGAGAGGGCTGAGCACGCATCCCTGAGGGGCCCCCGTGTTGAGGATCAGTGTGGCTGATGTGTTGTTACCTACCCTTACCACCTGGGGTGGCCTGTCAGGAAGTCCAGGATCCAATTGCAGAGGGAGGTGTTCAGACCCAGGGTCCTTAGCTTGGTGATGAGCTTTGAGGGCACCATGGTGTTGAACGCTGAGCTGTAGTCAATGAACAGCATTCTCACATAGGTGTTCCTTTTGTCCAGGTGGGAAAGGGCAGTGTGGAGTGCAATAGAGATTGCGTCATCTGTGGATATGTTTGTTGGGTTGGTGTGCAAATTGGAGTGGGTTTAGGGTTTCTGGGATAATGGTGTTGATGTGAGCCATGACCAGCCTTTGGGACTACTTACCAAAGTTGTTGTTATTTGGACTTAAGGTTCATGAGAATATATTTTTTTAAAGATTTTCTAAAATTTCAAAGATGGAGGAAAACCTATCCTGATGGACCTCATGGGTCCTTGAGGCAAATGTGTTCAGCATGAGGAAAAACACCTACATACAAGTTTAAAGTCTATAGGTCAAACAGGGCGACGGAGATGAGGGTTTATGTGAGACTGCTTACAGCAGCGCCACCTATAGTCTGATCGGTGCCATTATTTTTGACCAAGTTACTCGTGGCCTCTGGTCACTTTTTTCTAATTTGGCACACAAAAACAAATCTATGCTTGTTAAATTCTAAAGAATAACAGTAGGTTTCACAGTGACCTCTAATGATACATTTCCTGGCACAAGATGCATTTTGTAATTAAGATGTCATAAAATATAATCTTCAGTCATATATATGCCAGTTCTATGACATTTACATAAAGATGTTTTTATGATAAAATATTACTGCTCAGTGTGTTTGCTAAATGATATCAAGCTTTCTAAAGCATGAAGTAGACTGGTCAGGTGAACCAGAAAGGTGTAGTGTTGCTGTCAGACGGACATCTGGCCAGACACCAGGGTTACTACACAATATGGCTTTATGAAGATGGTCTCAAGTTTCCAGCATTTCAGGTACAGTGAAATGCTTAACTCTCTGGGAGATTAGATAAAAAATGGATCTGTCACACACACACACACACACACACACACACACACACACACACACACACACACACACACACACACACACACACACACACACACACACACACACACACACACACACACACACACACTCCTGTGTGCCTCTGTTCATCTCTTCTAGCAACAAACCAACCTTATCCCGGGGCTGAACCTGAATGCTCTGGGAATCTTCTCCACTGGTTTGTCTGTTTTACCGCCAGCAACAAGCCCCCGAGGAGCACACCCCGGACCCTTCCTAGTGAGTACACTAAACACTACAGCCCCTTCTTAGTGAGTACACTACACACTACAGCCCCTTCCTAGTGAGTACACACTACTGCCCCTTCCTAGTGAGTACACTACACTAATCTACAGGCTCTTCCTCGTGAATACACTCCATGGCATGAAATTCTGTATACAATGTGGATGAGCAGAAATCATTTTATTTTTGCAGAGAAATGAATCAATCTTGAAGCAGGTAAATTGGTGTGAGTGAGATCTGTGCATGTACGTGATTTAATAAATGACTCACAGTGCTTATATACAAGGAGGGGAAGAGATGTGTCCTCTGTACAGCCCATCTCACCCGAGTCTGTCTCCACAGTGTCCCTCTTCACATCTTGGTGGTTTGTATGGGGTTCTACCAGCCAGTGCCATACAGTGCCAGCAATCAGTAAGTCCTCATTTCACACACATTTTAGGTTCTCACTTTATTTCTGAACAGTGACATGCAAGATAATTAGCCTTTGTTTCAACAAGGTTATTATTGTTTTGTGATTGAATATTCGTTTTTATTTGTTTTTTTATTTATAGTCATTTAAAAAATGTTTTATAGTCATTCTATTTGAAGTTCAGTTTCAGTTAGTTTTCAGACTGGATTGACTAGTTTTATTAAAGACCTTTCTATTTAGTTATCAGTTTTAGTGTTTAGTTTTAGAAAGTAGCCTATGGGAGGCTAGGAACCATTTACTGTATGTGTTGTAGGCCTATAGTTCGTTTTTTGGGGGGGATGTCACTTCCTGCCATTGGGTAGACATAACATCTTTGTATCGGTGTCATGATGGTGTCTGTGAGACAGGAATGAGGGACCAGCTGGGTAGACATAACATCTTTGTATCGGTGTCATGATAGTGTCTGTGAGACAGGAATGAGGGACCAGCTGGGTAGACATAACATCTTTGTATCGGTGTCATGATAGTGTCTGTGAGACAGGAATGAGGGACCAGCCAATGAAGTTGGAAGTCCCGCCCAGTTGACTAAATCAAAATGACTCGTATCCAATGGCTCTGCCCATGCTAAACACAGACTTCTGGCCACTAGAGGACTCCATACAACTCCAAATTATAAATAAATCCTAATGTGACTTTGATTTAAAGGATAAGCACCTAGACTGGTACAATAAATATGTCGGGAAGTAAACTCTTGCCCATGTTTACACCAATCCAATGCTTTAACTTTAGTAGCAGATGTAAGAAGAATCAAGTACCTTTAATCTTATGTCCTCGGTTGCAACACTGACAACCGAGTTCCAAACTGCCTCTGGAAGCAATGTTAGCGCAAGAACTTCCATATCCGAGCAGACACACACTTAGATCGCTTGGCATTGCGCATGGTGTCGGCTGGAAAGCTCGCAACCATTGGACTCTGGAGCAGTGGAAATGTGTTCTTTGGAGTGATGAATCACGCTTCACCATCTGGCAGTCCGACAGACATCTGGGTTTGGCGGATACCTGGAGAACGCTACTTGCCCGAATGCATAGTGTCAACTGTAAAGTTTGATGGAGGAGGAATAATGGTCTATGGCTGTTTTTCATGGTTCGGACTAGGCCCCTTTGTTCCAGTGAAGGGAAATCTTAATGCTACAGTATACAATGACATTCTAGACGATTATGTGCTTCCAACTGTGTGGCAACAGTTTTGGGAAGGCCCTTTCCTGTTTCAGCATGACAATACCCCCGTGCACAAAGCGAGGTCCATACAGAAATAGTTTGTTAAGATCTTGACTGGTCTGCACAGAGCCCCTACCTCAACCCCATAGAACACCTTTGGGATGAATTGGAACAACGACTAAGAGCCTTAATCGGCCAACATCAGTGCCCAACCTCACTAATGCTATTGTGGCTGAATGGAAGCAAGTCCCCGCAGCAATGTTCCAACATCTAGTGGAAAGCCTTCCCAGAAGAGTGGAGGCTGTTATAGCAGCAATGTTCCAACATCTAGTGGAAAGCCTTCCCAGAAGAGTGGAGGCTGTTATAGCAGCAATGTTCCAACATCTAGTGGAAAGCCTTCCCAGAAGAGTGGAGGCTGTTATAGCAGCAATGTTCCAACATCTAGTGGAAAGCCTTCCCAGAAGAGTGGAGGCTGTTATAGCAGCAATGTTCCAACATCTAGTGGAAAGCCTTCCCAGAAAAGTGGAGGCTGTTATAGCAGCAATGTTCCAACATCTAGTGGAAAGCCTTCCCAGAAGAGTGGAGGCTGTTATAGCAGCAATGTTCCAACATCTAGTGGAAAGCCTTCCCAGAAGAGTGAAGGCTGTTATAGCAGCAATGTTCCAACATCTAGTGGAAAGCCTTCCCAGAAGAGCGGAGGCTGTTATAGCAGCAATGTTCCTACATCTAGTGGAAAGCCTTCCCAGAAGAGCGGAGGCTGTTATAGCAGCAATGTTCCAACATCTAGTGGAAAGCCTTCCCAGAAGAGCGGAGGCTGTTATAGCAGCAATGTTCCAACATCTAGTGGAAAGCCTTCCCAGAAGAGTGGAGGCTGTTATAGCAGCAATGTTCCAACATCTAGTGGAAAGCCTTCCCAGAAGAGTGGAGGCTGTTATAGCAGCAATGTTCCAACATCTAGTGGAAAGCCTTCCCAGAAGAGTGGAGGCTGTTATAGCAGCAATGATCCAACATCTAGTGGAAAGCCTTCCCAGAAGAGTGGAGGCTGTTATAGCAGCAATGTTCCAACATCTAGTGGAAAGCCTTCCCAGAAGAGTGGAGGCTGTTATAGCAGCAATGTTCCAACATCTAGTGGAAAGCCTTCCCAGAAGACTGGAGGCTGTTATAGCAGCAAAGGGGGACCAACTCCACGATTTTGGAATGGGATGTCCAACGAGCAGGTGTCCACAAACATACTTTTGGTCATGTACCGGTAGTGTAAGTAATATTAAAACGTGCATCACTGAGGTTTAATAAAAACAGCTGCAAGGTATTTCCACAGCTCACACAGGCACTTAATGCCCTGCCAGGTTGACCATCCGGCTAGACAGTGGTCTCAGACACAATCTTTGATGCGAGGAAGCTATATTTCTGAAGCACTGTGGTTGAGATGCTTGCTGAATTCATTGTGCTGGCATCTTCCTGGGGTCCTGCAGCTCCACTGCTGTACCTTCTGATTTGCTGAAGTACAAAAGACTGCTTCCCTTAGTGGCTCCATCTCTGTTGAGTGAAGTGCCAGAGACACTTGGATCCATCAGGCATACTGCTGTAGGGGTTGGATCGAAGTTGACTGCCAGAGGATTCAGTATGCATGCGAAGCCCTCATTCAGTGACTTCAGGAGGACCTGTGCCAACGGTTTTGCAACAGTAGTTGACTGCCTCAAGATTGAGAAGGCACTGCATCACGTCAGACAGCTGCTGGCTTTCAGTTGGAAGTTGGTCGGTGTGTTCTAACTTGGCCCCTTCACTGGTCAGCAAGCTGTTCTAGCTTGGCCCGTTCACTGGTCAACAAGCTGTTCTAGCTTGGCCCGTTCACTGGTCAGCAAGCTGTTCTAGCTTGGCCCGTTCACTGGTCAACAAGCTGTTCTAGCTTGGCCCATTCACTGGTCAACAAGCTGTTCAGTGTCACGCTCTGTGTTCTCACTCAGATTTCTTCCCTGTTAGCTACTGATAGCTAGTGATGCACAAGCTAGGTCTATTTGAAACATTGGCATCTACTGTCAGCATTTACCCGCCAGATTCAGAAGCTTGAAGATAAAATGGCGCCGTACTGGATGGCCACCGTTTTGCAGGCTCTGACCCAACTTTGCTATTTTGTCAGCCATCTCTTCCCTCCATTCTACTGGCTAATGTACAGTCACTAGATAATAAGATGGACCTCTGATCATCCCTCCATTCTACTGGCTAATGTACAGTCACTAGATAATAAGATGGAGGATCTCTGATCGTCCCTCCATTCAGCTGGCTAATGTACAGTCACTTGATAATAAGATGGAGGATCTCTGATCGTCCCTCCATTCTACTGGCTAATGTACAGTCACTAGATAATAAGATGGAGGACCTCTGATCATCCCTCCATTCTACTGGCTAATGTACAGTGACTAGATAATAAGATGGAGGACTGATATCTCAAATGTGATGATAAGATGGAGGACTGTATTCAGAAACCACTAGATCAAATCAAATCAAAACCCTTCAAACATATCTCAAAGTGCTGTACAAAACCCAGCCTAAAACCCCAAACAATGCAGGTGTAGAAGCACGGTGGCTAGGAAAAACTCCCTAGAAAGGCCAAAACCTAGGAAGAAACCTAGAGAGGAACCAGGCTATGTGGGGTGGCCAGTCCTCTTCTGGCTGTGCCGGGTGGAGATTATAACAGAACATGGCCAAGATGTTCAAATGTTCATAAATGACCAGCATGGTCCAAAAATAATAAGGCAGAACAGTTGAAACTGGAGCAGCAGCACGGCCAGGTGGACTGGGGACAGCAAGGAGTCATCATGTCAGGTAGTCCTGAGGCATGGTCCTAGGGCTCAGGTCCTCCGAGAGAGAGAAAGAAAGAGAGAATTTGAGAGAGCACACTTAAATTCACACAGGACACCGAATAGGACAGGAGAAGTACTCCAGATATAACAAACTGACCCTAGCCCCCCGACACATAAACTACTGCAGCATAAATACTGGAGGCTGAGACAGGAGGGGTCAGGAGACACTGTGGCCCCATCCGAGGACACCCCCGGACAGGGCCCAACAGGAAGGATATAACCCCACCCACTTTGCCAAAGCTCAGCCCCCACACCACTAGAGGGATATCTTCAACCACCAACTTACCATCCTGAGACAAGGCTGAGTATAGCCCACAAAGATCTCCGCCACAGCACAACCCAAGGGGGGGCGCCAACCCAGACAGGATGACCACATCAGTGACTCAACCCACTCAGGTGACGCACCCCTCCCAGGGACGGTATGAGAGAACCCCAGTAAGCCAGTGACACAGCCCCTGTAATAGGGTTAGAGGCAGAGAATCCCAGTGGAAAGAGGGGAACCGGCCAGGCAGAGACAGCAAGTGCGGCAAGGGCGGTTCGTTGCTCCAGAGCCTTTCCGTTCACCTTCCCACTCCTGGTCCAGACTACACTCAATCATATGACCCACTGAAGAGATGAGTCATCAGTAAAGACTTAAAGGTTGAGACCGAGCTTGCGTGTCTGACATGGGTAGGCAGACCGTTCCATAAAAATGGAGCTCTATAGGAGAAAGCCCTGCCTCCAGCTGTTTGCTTCGAAATTCTAGGAACAATTAGGAGGCCTGCGTCTTGTGACCGTAGCGTACGTGTAGGTATGTACGGCAGGACCAAATCAGAGAGATAGGTAGGAGCAAGCCCATGTAATGCTTTGTAGGTTAGCAGTAAAACCTTGAAATCAGCCCTTGCTTTGACAGGAAGCCAGTGTAGGGAGGCTAGCACTAGAATAATATGATCAAATTTTTGGGTTCTAGTCAGGATTCTAGCAGCCGTATTTAGCACTAACTGAAGTTTATTTCGTGCTTTATCCAGGTAGCCGGAAAGTAGAGCATTGCAGTAGTCTAACCTAGAAGTGACAAAAGCATGGATTAATTTTTCTGCATCATTTTTTGACAGAAAGTTTCTGATTTTTGCAATGTTACGTAGATGGAAAAAAGCTGTCCTTGAAATGGTCTTGATATGTTCTTCAAAAGAGAGATCAGGGTCTAGAGTAACGCCGAGGTCCTTCACAGTTTTGTTTGAGACGACTGTACAACCATTAAGATTAATTGTCAGATTCAACAGAAGATCTCTTTGTTTCTTGGGACCTAGAACAAGCATCTCTGTTTTGTTCGAGTTTAAAAGTAGAACGTTTGCAGCCATCCACTTCCTTATGTCTGAAACACATGCTTCTAGCGAGGGCAATTTTGGGGCTTCACCATGTTTCATTGAAATGTACAGCTGTGTGTCATCTGCATAGCAGTGAAAGTTAACATTATGTTTTCGAATGACATCCCCAAGAGGTAAAATATATAGTGAAAACAATAGTGGTCCTAAAACGGAACATTGAGGAACACCGAAATTTACAGTTGATTTGTCAGAGGACAAACCATTTTTATTTATTTTTTTATTTCACCTTTATTTAACCAGGTAGGCTAGTTGAGAACAAGTTCTCATTTGCAACTGCGACCTGGCCAAGATAAAGCATAGCAGTGTGAACAGACAACACAGAGTTACACATGGAGTAAACAATTAACAAGTCAATAACACAGTAGAAAAAAAGGGGAGTCTATATACATTGTGTGCAAAAGGCATGAGGAGGTAGGCGAATAATTACAATTTTGCAGATTAATAACACTGGAGTGATAAATGATCAGATGGTCATGTACAGGTAGAGATATTGGTGTGCAAAAGAGCAGAAAAGTAAATAAATAAAAACAGTATGGGGATGAGGTAGGTAAAAATGGGTGGGCTATTTACCGATAGACTATGTACAGCTGCAGCGATCGGTTAACTGCTCAGACAGCAGATGTTTGAAGTTGGTGAGGGAGATAAAAGTCTCCAACTTCAGCGATTTTTGCAATTCGTTCCAGTCACAGGCAGCAGAGAACTGGAATGAAAGGCGGCCAAATGAGGTGTTGGCTTTAGGGATGATCAGTGAGATACACCTGCTGGAGCACGTGCTACGGATGGGTGTTGCCATCGTGACCAGTGAACTGAGATAAGGCGGAGCTTTACCTAGCATGGACTTGTAGATGACCTGGAGCCAGTGGGTCTGGCGACGAATATGTAGCGAGGGCCAGCCGACTAGAGCATACAAGTCGCAGTGGTGGGTGGTATAAGGTGCTTTAGTGACAAAACGGATGGCACTGTGATAAACTGCATCCAGTTTGCTGAGTAGAGTGTTGGAAGCAATTTTGTAGATGACATCGCCGAAGTCGAGGATCGGTAGGATAGTCAGTTTTACTAGGGTAAGTTTGGCGGCGTGAGTGAAGGAGGCTTTGTTGCGGAATAGAAAGCCGATTCTTGATTTGATTTTCGATTGGAGATGTTTGATATGAGTCTGGAAGGAGAGTTTACAGTCTAGCCAGACACCTAGGTACTTATAGATGTCCACATATTCAAGGTCGGAACCATCCAGGGTGGTGATGCTGGTCAGGCGTGCGGGTGCAGGCAGCGAACGGTTGAAAGGCATGCATTTGGTTTTACTAGCGTTTAAGAGCAGTTGGAGGCCACGGAAGGAGTGTTGTATGGCATTGAAGCTCGTTTGGAGGTTAGATAGCACAGTGTCCAAGGACGGGCCGGAAGTATATAGAATGGTGTCGTCTGCGTAGAGGTGGATCAGGGAATCGCCCGCAGCAAGAGCAACATCCTTGATATATACAGAGAAAAGAGTCTGCCCGAGGATTGAACCCTGTGGCACCCCCATAGAGACTGCCAGAGGACCGGACAGCATGCCCTCCGATTTGACACACTGAACTCTGTCTGCAAAGTAATTGGTGAACCAGGCAAGGCAGTCATCCGAAAACCGAGGCTACTGAGTCTGCCGATAAGAATATGGTGATTGACAGAGTCGAACGCCTTGGCAAGGTCGATGAAGACGGCTGCACAGTACTGTCTTTTATCGATGGCGGTTATGATATCGTTTAGTACCTTGAGCGTGGCTGAGGTGCACCCGTGACCGGCTCGGAAACCCGATTGCACAGCGGAGAAGGTACGGTGGGATTCGAGATGGTCAGTGACCTGTTTGTTGACTTGGCTTTCGAAGACCTTAGATAGGCAGGGCAGGATGGATATAGGTCTGTAACAGTTTGGGTCCAGGGTGTCTCCCCCTTTGAAGAGGGGGATGACTGCGGCAGCTTTCCAATCCTTGGGGATCTCAGACGATATGAAAGAGAGGTTGAACAGGCTGGTAATAGGGGTTGCGACAATGGCGGCGGATAGTTTCAGAAATAGAGGGTCCAGATTGTCAAGCCCAGCTGATTTGTACGGGTCCAGGTTTTGCAGCTCTTTCAGAACATCTGCTATCTAGATTTGGGTAAAGGAGAACCTGGAGAGGCTTGGGCGAGTAGCTGCGTGGGGGGTGGAGCTGTTGGCTGAGGTTGGAGTAGCCAGGCGGAAGGCATGGCCAGCTGTTGAGAAATGCTTGTTGAAGTTTTCGATAATCATGGATTTATCGGTGGTGACCGTGTTACCTAGCCTCAGTGCAGTGGGCAGCTGGGAGGAGGTGCTCTTGTTCTCCATGGACTTCACAGTGTCCCAGAACTTTTTGGAGTTGGAGCTACAGGATGCAAACTTCTGCCTGAAGAAGCTGGCCTTAGCTTTCCTGACTGACTGCGTGTATTGGTTCCTGACTTCCCTGAACAGTTGTATATCGCGGGGACTATTCGATGCTATTGCAGTCCGCCACAGGATATTTTTGTGCTGGTCGAGGGCAGTCAGGTCTGGAGTGAACCAAGGGCTGTATCTGTTCTTAGTTCTACATTTTTTGAACGGAGCATGCTTATCTAAAATGGTGAGGAAGTTACTTTTAAAGAATGACCAGGCATCCTCAACTGACGGGATGAGGTCAATGTCCTTCCAGGATACCCGGGCCAGGTCGATTAGAAAGGCCTGCTCACAGAAGTGTTTTAGGGAGCATTTGACAGTGATGAGGGGTGGTCGTTTGACAGCGGCTCCGTAGCGGATACAGACAATGAGGCAGTGATCGCTGAGATCCTGGTTGAAGACAGCAGAGGTGTATTTGGAGGGCCAGTTGGTCAGGATGACGTCTATGAGGGTGCCCTTGTTTACAGATTTAAGGTTGTACCTGGTGGGTTCCTTGATGATTTGTGTGAGATTGAGGGCATCTAGCTTAGATTGTAGGACTGCCGAGGTGTTAAGCATATCCCAGTTTAGGTCACCTAACAGAACAAACTCTGAAGCTAGATGGGTGGCGATCAATTCACAAATGGTGTCCAGGGCACAGCTGGGAGCTGAGGGGAGTCGGTAGCAGGCGGCAACAGTGAGAGACTTATTTCTGGAGAGAGTAATTTTCAAAATTAGTAGTTCGAACTGTTTGGGTATGGACCTGGAAAGTATGACAATACTTTGCAGGCTCTCTCTGCAGTAAACTGCAACTCCTCCCCCTTTGGCAGTTCTATCTTGACGGAAAATGTTATAGTTGGGTATGGAAATCTCAGAATTTTTGGTGGCCTTCCTGAGCCAGGATTCAGAAACGGCAAGGACACCAGGGTTAGCAGAGTGTGCTAAAGCAGTGAGTAAAACAAACTTAGGAAGGTGTCTTCTGATGTTGACATGCATGAAACCAAGGCTTTTTCGATCACAGAAGTCAACAAATGAGGGTGCCTGGGGACATGCAGGGCCTGGGTTTACCTCCACATCACCCGCGGAACAGAGGAGGAGTAGAATGAGGGTGCGGCTAAAGGCTATCAAAACTGGTCGCCTAGAGCGTTGGGGACAGAGAATAAAAGGAGCAGATTTCTGGGCATGGTAGAATATATTCAGGGCATAATGCGCAGACGGGTATGGTGGGGTGCAGGTACAGCGGAGGTAAGCCCAGGCACTGGGTGATGATGAGAGAGGTTGTATCTCTGGACATGCTGGTTGTAATGGGTGAGGTCACCGCATGTGTGGGAGGTGGGACAAAGGAGGTATCAGGGGTATGAAGAGTGGAACTAGGGGCTCCATTGTAAACTAAAACAATGATAACTAACCTGAACAACAGTATACATGGCATATTGACATTTGAGAGAGACATACACCGAGGCATACAGTAATCACAGGTGTTGAATTGGGAGAGCTAGCTAAAACAGTAGCTAAAACAGTAGGTGAGACAACAACAGCTAATCAGCTAGCACAACAACAGCAGGTAAAATGGCGATGACTAGGCAGGGAGGGGTCGGATTAACTACACACAGAGCCTGAGTGCAGCTGGGGCTGACAGATAAAACATAAACAAGCAGAATGGAGTACCGTGATTAATGGACAGTCCAGCATGCATCAGCTATGTAGCCAAGTGATCAGTGTCCAGGGGGCAGTGGTGGATGGGGCAGGGAAGCTGGACTGGCGAGTATTATCCAGGTAAGGTAAAAGCCGCTAGCAGTGGCTAACAATGACTAAATAGCTTGTAGCTAGTTAGCTGGTTAGCTTCTGGAGGTTCTTGAGTGTGTTCTAAAAATTAAAAATAATAGCGATTCCGTATCACATTGGGTGAGGCAGGTTACCTGAAGGTATAAACAAATTAAAAATCGAAAAGAAATTGAAAGTAAATATGGGTCCAGTGAGTGTTTGGGACGCGGCGATTCAGACGGTTAGCAGGCCTGTGCTAACAAGCCATTCACAGAGGCAAACTGATATCTTTTCCACAGATAAGATCTAAACCAGGCCAGAACTTGTCCGTGTAGACCAATTTGGGTTTCCAATCTCCCCAAAATAACTAGATAATAAGATGGAGGACCTCTGATCGTTCCTCCTATCTACTGACTAATATACAGTCACTAGATAGTAAGATGGAGGACCTCCGATCGCAGATTTGCTACCAATGGGACTATTGAAACTGCAATAATATCTGCTTTTCTGAAAAAAGATACCGACATGGCTATCGAAATCTATGGCTTCTCCATTCACCGGGTGGTCAGGACAGTAGAGTCAGGGAAATCAAGGGGGGTTTGCCTCTTCATCAACTGGTGTGCTAACTCCAGTGCGGTGGAAGTGTCGACCAATTGTTCACCGATCTTGGAATACCTGATGGTCAAATGCCGACCCTTCTACCTCCCGAGGGAGTTTTCAGCTGTGACTGTTGTAGACATTCCACTTCAGGACAAGAAAAATAACAAGCTGACACTTAAACTATACAAAGCTATAAACAAGCAAGAAAACCTTCATCCAGAGTCTGCTTTTGTGTTTGCCGGCAATTTTTATTCCGTGTCACTAATACACATGGGGAGATAGTTCTAGACCACTGTTATTCTACCAACACGCAAGCATACAAGGCCCTCCCTTTTCCACCATTCGGCAAATCAGATCATGACTCCGTACTCCTGCTTCCTGTTTACAAGCAGAAACTCCCAACAGGAAGTATCCATGACTCGCTCTGTTGAGAATTGGTCAGCAGAATCAGAGATTATGCTACAGGACTGCTTTGTAGCGCTGATTGGCATTTGTTGTTTCGAGACTCCGTCAATAACCACCTCCGTCACTAACCTCCGTCACTGGCTTCATTACAAAACGTTGTCCCCACGGTTTGACGCATCACCAATCAGAAGCCCTGGATTAACTGAGGTTGGTGCTAAACTAAAGGCTACTGCACACAGAGCTATTGTAGACAACCCTGAGGCTACGACCGAAGACAGGAATAAGAAAAAGTCCAGCTATGTTCTCCGCAGAGTCAATGATGCCTCTCTACCAGACGAACTCAATGCATTTTATGCACGCTTTGGCAACATTGTGCCGGGTATGAGGGCCGTCACCGACCCAGAAGATTGGCTTATGGCACACATAAACTCCACCATCCCAGACACCCTAGACCCACTACAATCTGCATACCACCCCATAAGATCCATAGATGGTGTGCAATTGCTCTCCACACTGCCCTCACCCACCTAGATAAGAATGCTGTTCATTGATTACAGCTCAGCATTCAACACCATTGTCCACTCCAATCTTGTCACCAAGCTTAGGACCCTGGGTCTGAACACCTCCCTCTGAAACTGTATCCAGGACTTCCTGATGGACCACCCCCAGGTGGTTAGGGTAGGTAACAACACATCCGCCACGCTGATCCTCAACACAGGGGCCCCTCAGGGCTGCGTGCTCAGTCCCCTCCTGTACTCCCTGTTCACTCATGACTGCGTGGCCAGGCACGACTCCAACACCATCATTAAGTTTGCTGATTACACAACAGCGTTAGGCCTGGTCACCGACAACGATGAAACAGCCTATAGGGAGGAGGTCAGAGACCTGACTGTGTGGTGCCAGGACAACAACCTCTCCCTCAACGTGATCAAGACAAATGAGATCATTGTGGACTACAGGAAAAGGAGGACCGAGCACGCCCCCATTCTCATTGACGGGGCTGGAGTGGAGCAGGTTGAGACATCTCCAAAAAACTAACATGGTCCAAGCACACCAAGACAGTCATGAAGAGGGCATGCCAAAACCTATTCCCCCTCAGGAGACTGAAAACATTTGTCATGGGTCCTCAGATCATCAAAAGGTTTTACAGCTGCACCATTGAGAGCATCTTGACTGGTTGCATCACTGCCTGGTATGGCAACAGCTCGGCCTACTACAGAGGGTAGTGCGTACGGCCCAGTACATCACTGGGGCCAAGCATCCTGTCATCTAGGACCTCTACCAGGCGGTGTCAGAGGAAGGCCCCAAATATTGTCAAAGACTCCAGCCAACCTAGTCATAAACTGTTCTCTCTGCTACCACACGGCAAGCGGTATTGGAGCGCCAAGTCTAGGTTCAAGAGGTTTCTTAACAGCTTCTACCCCCAAGCCATAAGACTCCTGAACAGCTAATCAAATGGCTACCCAGACTATTTAAATTGCCTCCCCCCTTTCTACACTGCTGCTACTCTCTGTTATTATCTATGCATAGTCACTTTAATAACTCTACCTACATATTATGTACATATTATCTCAATTACCTCGACACCGATGCCCCCGCACATTGACTCTGTACCGGTGCCCCCTGTATATAGCCTCCACATTGACTCTGTACCAGTACCCCCTGTATATAGCCTCCACACTGACTCTGTACCGGTACCCCCTGTATATAGCCTCCACATTGACTCTGTACCGGTACCCCCTGTATATAGCCTCCACATTGACTCTGTACCGGTACCCCCTGTATATAGCCTCCACATTGACTCTGTACCGGTACCCCCTGTATATAGCCTCCACATTGACTCTGTACCGGTACCCCCTGTATATAGCCTCCACATTGACTCTGTACTGGTACCCCTGTGTATATAGCCTCCACATTGACTCTGTACCGGTACCCCCTGTATATAGCCTCCACATTGACTCTGTACCGGTACCCCCTGTATATAGCCTCCACATTGACTCTGTACCGGTACCCCTGTATATAGCCTCCACATTGACTCTGTACCGGTACCCCCTGTATATAGCCTCCACATTGACTCTGTACCAGTACCCCCTGTATATAGCCTCCACATTGACTCTGTACCGGTACCCCTGTATATAGCCTCCACATTGACTCTGTACCGGTACCCCCTGTATATAGCCTCCACATTGACTCTGTACCGGTACCCCTGTATATAGCCTCCACATTGACTCTGTACCGGTACCCCCTGTATATAGCCTGACCACATTGACTCTGTACCGTAATACCCTGTATATAGCCTCCACATTGACTCTGTACCGTAATACCCTGTATATAGCCTCCACATTGACTCTGTACCGTAATACCCTGTATATAGCCTCCACATTGACTCTGTACCGTAATACCCTGTATATAGCCTCCACATTGACTCTGTACCGTAATACCCTGTATATAGCCTCCACATTGACTCTGTACCGTAATACCCTGTATATAGCCTCCACATTGACTCTGTACCGTAATACCCTGTATATAGCCTCCACATTGACTCTGTACCGTAATACCCTGTATATAGCCTCCACATTGACTCTGTACCGTAATACCCTGTATATAGCCTCCACATTGACTCTGTACCGTAATACCCTGTATATAGCCTCCACATTGACTCTGTACCGTAATACCCTGTATATAGCCTCCACATTGACTCTGTACCGTAATACCCTGTATATAGCCTCCACATTGACTCTGTACCGTAATACCCTGTATATAGCCTCCACATTGACTCTGTACCGTAATACCCTGTATATAGCCTCCACATTGACTCTGTACCGTAATACCCTGTATATAGCCTCCACATTGACTCTGTACCGTAATACCCTGTATATAGCCTCCACATTGACTCTGTACCGTAATACCCTGTATATAGCCTCCACATTGACGCTGTACCGCAATACCCTGTATATAGCCTCCACATTGACTCTGTACCGTAATACCCTGTATATAGCCTCCACATTGACTCTGTACCGTAACACCCTGTATATAGCCTCCACATTGACTCTGTACCGTAATACCCTGTATATAGCCTCCACATTGACTCTGTACCGTAATACCCTGTATATAGGATGCTTACTTACTATGTTCTTCCTATTTCTTGTGTGTTTTTTCTAGTAGTACATTGTTATTGATTATTACATTGTTGGGTTTTGAGTTTGAAAGAAAGGCTTGTGTATGTGACATTGAAACTTGAAAACCCCATTAGGAAAAAAAGCTTAACCCCATTTGGATTTTTGCCCAAAGTTTAGAAGACAAAAACTAAACATAATGTATGATTTTTTACATTTTAGTTCATTTTCAGTTTACTCGAATAACCTTTAATTTTGTATAATTATAGAAGCAAGAGCAGAGGTGAACTTTAAATCTGAAAAATGATAGACACGTTCTGTGTGTTGTCTCTCAACAGTCCCCAGAGCAGGAGGTGGTATATCTCTTAATCCCAACCCAGGCGGTAGGGGCTCTGATTGGGAAGAAGGGGCAGCACATCAAACAGCTAGCACGCTTCGCTGGGGCCTCCATCAAGGTAGGAGGACATCTCCTTTTTTAACAACATAGAAATATTTATTTTCTTCTTACAGCAAATCATAAACTATTGACATAAGAAAATGTTACTGGGACTAAGGAAAGGGTTAGGGGTTAGGGTTAGGGTCTATTGACATTAGAAAATGTTACTGGGACTAAGGAAAGGGTTAGGGGTTAGGGTTAGGGTCTATTGACATTAGAAAATGTTACTGCGACTAAGGAATGGGTTAGGGGTTAGGGTTAGGGTTAGGGTTAGGGGTTAGGGTTAGGGTCTATTGACATTAGAAAATGTTACTGCGACTAAGGAATGGGTTAGGGGTTAGGGTTAGGGGTTAGGGTTAGGGTCTATTGACATTAGAAAATGTTACTGCGACTAAGGAATGGGTTAGGGTTAGGGGTTAGGGTTAGGGGTTAGGGTTAGGGTTAGGGGTTAGGGTTAGGGGTTAGGGTTATGGGTTAGGGTCTATTTACATTAGAAAATGTTACTGCGACTAAGGAAAGCAAAGGGCCTTGAAAGCATCCCTGGATCATCCAACTCTTGAATCTCACTGTTCTGTGGTCAGGGTTGGTTGAGTCACAGTTCTGTGGTCAGGGTTGTTGAGTCACTGTTCTGTGGTCAGGGTTGGTTGAGTCACAGGGGCTTTCTGGACTCCTGCTGAGAATCTTAAGACTCCTGTATCTCTACAAACGGTCTCTGTTGACAGCTGACTAACAGACCGGGCATCCTAAAGATCCTCTCTAACCGTAACAGACCAAGCATCCCAAAGATCCTCTCTAACTGTAACGGACCAGGCATCCTAAAGATCCTCTTTAACCGTAACGGACCAGGCATCCTAAAGATCCTCTCTAACTGTAACAGACCAGGCATCCTAAAGATCCTCTCTAACCGTAACGGACCAGGCATCCTAAAGATCCTCTCTAACCGTAACAGACCAGGCATCCTAAAGATCCTCTCTAACCATAACAGACCAGGCATCCTAAAGATCCTCTCTAACCATAACGGACCAGGCATCCTAAAGATCCTCTCTAACCGTAACAGACCAGGCATCTGAAAGATCCTCTCTAACTTTAACAGACCAGGCATCTGAAAGATCCTCTCTAACTTTAACAGACCAGGCATCCTAAAGATCCTCTCTAACCGTAACAGACCAGGCATCTGAAAGATCCTCTCTAACTTTAACAGACCAGGCATCCTAAAGATCCTCTCTAACCGTAACAGACCAGGCATCTGAAAGATCCTCTCTAACTTTAACAGACCAGGCATCCTAAAGATCCTCTCTAACCGTAACAGACCAGGCATCCTAAAGATCCTCTCTAACCGTAACAGACCAGGCATCCTAAAGAGGAAGGCATGTTCTCTCAACAGCTTTGGCTCAGGTCTGGCTGTGAATATTGCAATGTGGTCGACTTGGGCCCTAACACTGCATGACTCAGAGTTTCTTTGAGGCATGATTGAGGTGGTGAACCTCTAACATCTCCCTGTCCCCAAGATCGCCCCAGCAGAGAACCCTGGCGTCACTGAGAGGATGGTCATGATCACCGGACCTCCAGCAGCTCAGTTTAAGGTAAACACACGTCTATGTCAACATCTTCAGCCATCAGCATTCAGCAGTACTGGCCTGTAGCCATGTCAGACTCCGTTCCATTCCAGGTCAGCAGCCTGGTAGACCCTTAACTACAGGCTGGTACAGGTGAGCAGATGTTTCCATATGTCTTCTCCTGTGTTGTGTCTTCCAGGCCCAGGGCAGGATATTTGGGAAGCTGAAAGAGGAGAACTTCTTCACAGCGAAAGACGAAGTGAAGCTAGAGACACATATCAAAGTTCCCTCGAATGCAGCCGGACGCGTCATCGGCAAGGGAGGCAAAACCGTGAGTAACAACAACTGTACATGCAGTCGGAGTCACAGCGCCATGCCGGGTGCTCTTTGACATGCGCTCAGTGTCTTTCCAGTCATCCAGGTCATGATCTCTGTGTCCTCTCTAGGTCAATGAGCTGCAGAACCTGACCAGTGCGGAGGTCATCGTGCCTCGAGACCAAACGCCAGACGAGAACGATGAGGTCTTCGTAAAGATCAGCGGGCATTTCTTCGCCAGTCAGGTGATATCATGTATTTTCTGCTCTAGTCATATAAAATATATCATAATATGCCATTTAGCAGACACCTTTTTTCCAATGCAACTTACAGGTGTCTGTGCATACATTTTCCTATGGCTGCCATGCTCTACCAACTGAGCCACACAGGAGCAGTGTAATGTTCAAGTCAAAACACTTTGACATTATTCAATCCTAAAATACAGTATGTTTCTTCCAGTCTGCTCAGAGGAAGATCCGTGAGATCATCCAGCAGGTGAAACAGCAGGAACAGAAACACCAGCAGCAGGGAGCTCCCAGCATGCACCACTCTAAGTGACCAGCAGGTAGAGCGGTGCGGCTCCCTCCCCCTCTCTCTCTCCAGCGGGCTCAAGCCAATGAATGTAGCCCTCCCACCTGGACGGACGACCAGACCAGCCAATGGGAAAAGGCAAAGCAGAACAGCAGAACCGGGAACAAAACCAAAGAACTTAATTGATGGGGGGGGGAAGTGATGAGAGTCAAAGGCTTGAGGCATTATGTGCACTGCCAGCCCAGAGTGGAGAGAGAGGACGGGGAGAGGAAACGGATATGTCAAAATACAAAACATATATAAAAAACAAGATGAAGTAGGCTAACTAACATACAGTAGGCCTAACAGACAGACAACATCAAAACAGACATGATGGCATTATGAAGGTAGTTTTGTAGTTTAGTAGAATGATGAGTATGATGGTGTGATTCAGGGAGAAGGACTGTCTGAGACGCTTGTGGTTCACATTAATAATAAAAGTCAGTATCCTTAACAGTACTAAGACAGAGTAGAACACATTGTGCCTTCCAAGTGGCACCCTATTCCCTACATAGTGCACTACTGTTGACCAGAGCCCCGTAGACATACAATGGTATATACTAAACTATGGCCTGGTATTCGGTTACACAGCAGATGGAATGACAGCGCATGTTGTGGCTTAATATCAAACAAAACTGGATATTTCCTAGATTGAAATGGGCTTTCAGTAGAACGGGGAACTTTAGACCGGGGCCCTATAGGCCCGTATATGGAATAAGGAGAAAAGTGTCATTTTCAGCAGTGTGAACAGCAGTGTGAACAACAGTGTCAACAGCAGTGTGAACAGCAGTGTCAACAGCAGTGTGAACAGCAGTGTCAACAGCAGTGTCAACAGCAGTGTCAACAGCAGTGTGAACAACAGTGTCAACAGCAGTGTCAACAGCAGTGTGAACAGCAGTGTCAACAGCAGTGTGAACAACAGTGTCAACAGCAGTGTGAACAGCAGTGTCAACAGCAGTGTCAACAGCAGTGTGAACAGCAGTGTCAACAGCAGTGTGAACAGCAGTGTGAACAGCAGTGTCAACAACAGTGTCAACAGCAGTGTCAACAGCAGTGTCAACAGCAGTGTCAACAACAGTGTCAACAGCAGTGTCAACAACAGTGTCAACAGCAGTGTGAACAGCAGTGTGAACAGCAGTGTCAACAGCAGTGTCAACAGCAGTGTCAACAACAGTGTCAACAGCAGTGTCAACAACAGTGTCAACAGCAGTGTCAACAACAGTGTCAACAGCAGTGTCAACAACAGTGTCAACAGCAGTGTCAACAGCAGTGTCAACAACAGTGTCAACAGCAGTGTCAACAACAGTGTCAACAGCAGTGTCAACAGCAGTGTGAACAGCAGTGTCAACAGCAGTGTGAACAACAGTGTCAACAGCAGTGTGAACAGCAGTGTCAACAGCAGTGTCAACAGCAGTGTGAACAGCAGTGTCAACAGCAGTGTGAACAGCAGTGTGAACAGCAGTGTCAACAACAGTGTCAACAGCAGTGTCAACAGCAGTGTCAACAGCAGTGTCAACAACAGTGTCAACAGCAGTGTGAACAGCAGTGTGAACAGCAGTGTCAACAGCAGTGTCAACAGCAGTGTCAACAACAGTGTCAACAGCAGTGTCAACAACAGTGTCAACAGCAGTGTCAACAACAGTGTCAACAGCAGTGTCAACAACAGTGTCAACAGCAGTGTCAACAGCAGTGTCAACAACAGTGTCAACAGCAGTGTCAACAACAGTGTCAACAGCAGTGTCAACAGCAGTGTGAACAGCAGTGTCAACAGCAGTGTGAACAGCAGTGTCAACAGCAGTGTGAACAGCAGTGTGAACAGCAGTGTCAACAACAGTGTCAACAACAGTGTCAACAGCAGTGTCAACAGCAGTGTCAACAGCAGTGTCAACAACAGTGTCAACAGCAGTGTGAACAGCAGTGTGAATAGCAGTGTCAACAGCAGTGTCAACAGCAGTGTCAACAACAGTGTCAACAGCAGTGTCAACAACAGTGTCAACAGCAGTGTCAACAACAGTGTCAACAGCAGTGTCAACAACAGTGTCAACAGCAGTGTCAACAACAGTGTCAACAGCAGTGTCAACAGCAGTGTGAACAGCAGTGTCAACAGCAGTGTCAACAGCAGTGTCAACAGCAGTGTCAACAGCAGTGTGAACAGCAGTGTCAACAGCAGTGTGAACAGCAGTGTCAACAGCAGTGTGAACAGCAGTGTCAACAGCAGTGTCAACAGCAGTGTCAACAGCAATGTCAACAACAGTGTCAACAGCAGTGTCAACAGCAGTGTGAACAGCAGTGTCAACAGCAGTGTCAACAGCAGTGTCAATGGTCGGTAGTGATGCCTCTTCGACTCAGATCCTTTAGTTGTTTGCATTTTAAGATAAAAAAATCCAACAAAAAAGACAAGCAAGAAAACACATTGTTCTGAATCTTTGGAGGTGGGCTAAGGACATCCCCTCCGCCAGGGGCTAAGGACATCCCCTCCGCCAGGGGCTAAGGGCATCCCCTCCGCCAGGGGCTAAGGACATCCCCTCCGCCAGGGACTAAGGACATCGGGCTAAGGGCATCCCCTCCGCCAGGGGCTAAGGACATCGGGCTAAGGGCATCCCCTCCGCCAGGGGCTAAGGACATCAGGCTAAGGACATCCCCTCCGCCAGGGGCTAAGGACATCCCCTCCGCCAGGGGCTAAGGGCATCCCCTCCGCCAGGGGCTAAGGACATCCCCTCCGCCAGGGGCTAAGGACATCCCCTCCGCCAGGGTCTAAGGGCATCCCCTCGGCCAGGGGCTAAGGACATCCCCTCCGCCAGGGGCTAAGGGCATCCCCTCCGCCAGGGGCTAAGGGCATCCCCTCCGCCAGGGGCTAAGGACATCCCCTGCGCCAGGGGCTAAGGGCATCCCCTGCGCCAGGGGCTAAGGGCATCCCCTCCGCCAGGGGCTAAGGGCATCCCCTCCGCCAGGGGCTAAGGGCATCCCCTCCGCCAGGGGCTAAGGGCATCCCCTCCGCCAGGGGCTAAGGACATCCCCTCCGCCAGGGGCTAAGGGCATCCCCTCCGCCAGGGGCTAAGGGCATCCCCTCCGCCAGGGGCTTAGGGCATCCCTCCGCCAGGGGCTAAGGGCATCCCCTCCGCCAGGGGCTAAGGGCATCCCCTCCGCCAGGGGCTAAGGGCATCCCCTCCGCCAGGGGCTAAGGGCATCCCCTCCGCCAGGGGCTAAGGACATCCCCCGCCAGGGGCTAAGGACATCCCCTCCAGGGGCCAAGGACATCGGGCTAAGGGCATCCCCTCCGCCAGGGGCTAAGGACATCGGGCTAAGGGCATCCCCTCCGCCAGGGGCTAAGGACATCCCATCCCCTCCGCCAGGGGCTAAGGACATCCCCTCCGCCAGGGGCTAAGGGCATCCCCTCCGCCAGGGGCTAAGGACATCCCCTCCGCCAGGGGCTAAGGACATCCCCTCCGCCAGGGGCTAAGGGCATCCCCTCCGCCAGGGGCTAAGGACATCCCCTCCGCCAGGGGCTAAGGGCATCCCCTCCGCCAGGGGCTAAGGACATCCCCTCCGCCAGGGGCTAAGGACATCCCCTCCGCCAGGGGCTAAGGGCATCCCCTCCGCCAGGGGCTAAGGGCATCCCCTCCGCCAGGGGCTAAGGGCATCCCCTCCGCCAGGGGCTAAGGGCATCCCCTCCGCCAGGGGCTAAGGACATCCCAGGGGCTAAGGACATCCCCTCCGCCCATTTCTTACTGTTCATATCTGATTTGACTTTCTGCTTTCCCTTCCTCCATCTCTGCTTCCTTCATTTTCACATCTCTCTCATCTGGTTTTGTGTTTTTTTTTACATTATAATTATTTCTGCAGCCTTTTATTCCATATACAGGGCCCATAGGGCCACGGTCTAAAGTAGTGCACTATATATAGAGAATAGGGTGCCATAGAGGTGCGGTCTAAAATAGTGCACTATACATAGGGAATAGTTGCTGGGACTGCTTGTCTCTTTCCAGTGATCCTGCCGACCAAGGATGGGTCTGAGGAGCTATTTGGCGTCTCAGCTAGCCTAGCTGCTAGCCTAGCTGCATATCAAGTTAGCGGGGTGTTCTTGAACGCAGTCCGCGACGCGGTTAGCCATTGTGGCTGGGACCGCTCATTGACCCGGGTTTGTGGCTGTCTCGATCCCTGCTGTTTGTTGTTTTCAATCTTCCCTGTGACCTGCCCTGTCTGGAACTGAGAGGAGTAACAGCATAACCTACGTTGCTAGCTACCATGACAAAGACCAAAGCTGGCAGGAGTACTGTTGAGGACAGTGGTGTCTCTCTATCACACAAAAAATACCTACAAAAAATACCTACAAGCAGTCGTTACAACAAGAAAATAGCTTCAAGTGTTTTGTCCAAATACTTGTGGATCCTACTAATAAAAGAATGGACGACCTGACCAGAGAGGTCCAAGACCTGAAGAACAGTTTGCAGTTCTCCCAGGGTCAGCTCGACGAGTTGAAACAGGAGAACGGGCAAGATGACAGCAGTTCTGTATGTGAATCCATGATAATCAGATTTTTACATCATTCTTATCTCGAGGGATAACAAGGCAGAACATGGTTGTGGACCGAATTGCAGAATCTCAACATGAGACCTGGACGGAGTCTGAGAGCAAAGTGAGGGAAATGATCTGAGAAATTGAAGATGGACCACAGGAAGATTGCAGGTGACAGGCCCAGACCGATAGTGGTCAAGTTCCTGAGGTTCAAGGACAAGGTAGCTGTTTTGGAAAGAGTCAAGAACTTGAGAGGAATGTGCATCTTCCTCAACAAGGACTATCTTGAAACTGTGCGCCAGAAGAGGAAAGAACTGATCCCAGCCATGAAACTGCCAGAGTGCGTGAGGACATTGCATACATCCACTATGACAGCCTCATTGTCCACCCTTCCTCCCAGAAGCCTGGAAGGGATGAGAGAGCCGAGCCTATGGGCTCGTAGCTTCAACCCCGCAGCACACACACACACCAACTGATTAATGGACTGCTGAATGTATATGTCTTTCTCTTGCTTTGTTCGCTCTTTTCAGTATTATGTCTGTCTCTGATAAGCTACCCAGGAAAGGGTCGAAAATAGCTCATATTAATATATGCAGCTTTAGAAATAAAGTCAATAACTTGATAACATTCATATATTAGCCATTTGAGACTCACTTAAATAATTAATTTGATGATACTGCAGTAGCAATACAAGGATATAACATTTACAGAAGAGACAGGCATGTTTATGGGGGAGGTGTTGCTGTATATATTCAGTCATATCCCTGTAATGTTTATGGGGGAGGTGTTGCTGTATATATTCAGTCATATCCCTGTAATGCTTATGGGGGAGGTGTTGCTGTATATATTCAGAGCCGTATAATGCTTAGAGAAGATCTTAAGTGTTATTGAAGTGTTGTGGTGGCAGGTTCACCTGGCACATCTAAAGCCTTTTCTTTTGGGGTGTTGCTATAGGCCACCAAGTGCTAACGGTCAGTATCTAAATAATATGTGTGAAATGCTTGATAGTGTATGTGATGTAAACAGAGAGGTCTACTTTCTTGGGGACCTGAATATTGACTGGTTTAAATCAAGCTGTCTGCTCAAGAGGAAGCTTCTCACTGTGACCAGTGCCTGTAATCTGGTTCAGGTTATTAATCAACCTATCAGGGTGTTTACAAACACTAAAGGAACAAGATCATCCACATATATCGATCACATATTTACTAATGCTGTAGAACTTTATTCTAAACCTATATCCATACCCATTGGATGCAGTGAGCACAATATAGTGGCTATATGCAGGAAAGCCAAAGTTCCATCAGCTGGTCCTAAAATAGTGTATAAGAGATCATACAAAAGATTTTGCTTATGTGGATGATATTAAACATATTTGTTGGTCTGATGTGATTAATACGCAGCATCCAGACACTGCACTTGATGAATGTATGAAATTGCCTCTTCCAATTATTGATAAACATGAACCTGTTAAGAAACTGACTGTTAGAACTGTAAAGGCTCCATGGATTGATGAGGAATTGAAAAACTGTATTGGTTGAAAGAGATGGAGGCAAAAGGAGTGGCTAATAAGTCTGGCTGCACATCTGACTGGCTGACTTACTGCAAATTGAGAAATTATGTGACTAAACTCAACAAAAAGAAGAAGAAGCCAAGATCAATTATATAAAGAATTTTGGAGAAAAAAACGTTTGTATTTTAAATGAAATAATGGACAGAAAGACAAATTCAACCCTAAATTAAACTCCATCTTTCATCAAATCAGATGACTTATTCATCACAAAACCATTTGTTGCCAATTATTTTAATGATTATTTCATTTGCAAAATGGGCAAACTTAGGCAGGAAATGCCCACGACAAACAGTGAGCAATTATATTAATGCATAAAAAAATAAATAATGAAAAACCTCCTGGCATTGACAACTTAGATCGAAAGCTACTAAGGATGGTGGCTGACTCTATAGCCACTCCTATCTGTCATATCTTTAATCTGAGTCTAGAGGAAAGTCTTTGTCCTCAGGCCTGAAGGGAAGCCAAAGTAATTCCGCTACCTAAGAGTGGTAAAGCAGCCTTTACTGGTTCTAACAGCAGACCTATAAGCTTGCTGCCAGCTCTTAGCAAACTGTTGGAAAAAATTGTGTTTGACCAAATACAATGCTATTTCTCTGTAAATTTTCTTTTTTTACCCCCCAATTTCATGGTATCCAATTGGTAGTAGTTACAGTCTTGTCTCATCACTGCAACTCCCGTACAACCTTGGGAGAGGTGAAGGTCAAGAGCCATGCTTCCTCCGAAACACAACCCAACCAAGCCGCACTGCTTCTTGACACAATGCACAACCAACCCAGAAGCCAGCCACACCAATGTGTCAGAGGAAACACCTGGTCAGCGTGCAGTGCGCCCAGCCCAACACAGGAGTGCGCGATGAGACCAGGATATCCCTGCCGACCAAGCCCTCCCTAACCCGGACGACGCTGGGCCAATTGTGCGCCGCCCCATGGTCTCTTACCCAGAATCTCTAGTGGCACAGCTAGCACTGCGATGCAGTGCCTTAGACCACTAAGCCACCCTGTGAGGCCCTTCTGTAAACAAATTAACAGACATTTTGCATGCTTATAGACAATGACCTGCCACTTGCATTAAACAAAGCATGTGTGTTCATGTATGCTGATGATTCAACCATATACGCATCAGCAACCACAGCTAATGAACTCACTGAAACCCTTAACAAAGAGTTGCAGTCTGTTTTGGAATGCGTGGACAATAATAAACTGGTCCTGAACATCTATTCAACTAAGAGCATTGTATTTGGTACATATCATTCCCTAAGTTCTAGACCTCAACTGAATCTGGTAATGAATGGTGTGGCTGTTGAACAAGTTGAAGAGACTAAAATACTTGGTGTTACCTTAGAATGTAAACTGTCATGGTCAAAACATATAGATTCAGTGGTTGTAAAGATGGGGAAAGGTCTGTCCATAATAAAGAGATGCTCTGCTTTTTTGACACCACAAAGCAATTCCTGCAGGCTCTAGTTTGGTCTAATCTTGATTATTGTCCAGTCGTGTGGTCCAGTGCTGCAAGGAAAGACCTAGTTAAGCTGCAGCTGGTCCAGAACAGAGCAGCACGTCTTGCTCTTCATTGTAATCAGAGGACTGATATAAATACTATACATGCCAGTCTCTCCTGGATAAGAGTTGAGGAGAAACTGACTGCATCACTTATTTCTTTTTACAATAAACAGCGTTGAAAATCCCAAATTGTTTGCATAGTCAACTTACATACAGCTCTGACACACACTTATCCCAGCAGACATGCCACCAGGGGTCTTTTCACAGTCTCCAAATCGAGAACAAATTCAAGAAAACGTACAGTATTATATAGAGCCTTATTGCATGGACTTTCCTTCCATCTCATATTGCTCAAATAAACAGCAAACCTGGTTTCAAAAAACAGATAAAACAACACCTCATGGCACAACGCCTCTCCCCTATTTGACCTAGATAGTTTGTCCATTGATATGTAGGCTACGTGTGCCTTTTTAAAAATGTATGTAGTTCTGTCATTGAGCTGTTCTTGTCTATTAATGTTCTATATTATGTTTCATGTTCTGTGTGGAACCCCAGGAAGAGTAGCTGCTGCTTTTGCAACAGCCAATGGGGATCCTAATAAAATACCAAATACAGTGCCATAGGGCCCTGGTCAAAGTAGCGCACTATATAGGGTATAAGGTTTCATTAGGGATGTAGTTACAGTGGTTGTTTTCAACACTCTTCTTGAAGATTATCTAAAGTGAGATATTGAGGTCTTAAAATGGTGCCTGTTGAGATGAAGAGGTAGCCATGTTTAATATGGGATGATGTGTACCTTATGAAGAGGTGAGGGGAGGTTTAAACAACAAAGCCCTCTAAGGGCCTGTGTCGGAGTCGGGTTGTAGTGTTGTGAGGGGGTGATGTCTTGTAGTGTTGCAGAGTGTTAGTTGGAGTTTGTGTGGGGGGGTTCGGACAACCGCGTTTGGCTTTACACCTGCCTCTCAGTCAGGGAAATTTCTAAAATGGCGTGCCAGCTGTGAATGTCCAAGATGCAACCTTTTAGAAATGTCAATCCTTACATGTCCAGTAGCCAGTATGGCGAAGACTGCCACATCGTTATAGATTTTCCTATTTTATTGTGTTAAACAATCTGACCGACTGTTTCAACAGTTTTCTGGACATGCAGAATGTAGTACAACTCTAGTAGAAGGTAGTACAACTCTAGTAGAAGGTAGTACAACTCTAGTAGAAGGTAGTACAACTCTAGTAGAAGGTAGTACAACTCTAGTCGAAGGTAGTACAACTCTAGTAGAAGGTAGTACAACTCTAGTAGAATGTAGTACAACTCTAGTAGAAGGTAGTACAACTCTAGACTAGTGGTTGAACTGTCACTGTACAGGTTAATAACTGTAGATCTGTAGAACATGTACAAGAGTCACAATGCATCAATTGTATCGTCTCTCCGTAACCCAACACTTACCAGTCTGTAGGACACAGTGGTCAGATCGTCTCTCCATAACCCAGCACTTACCAGTCTGTTGGACACAGTGGTCAGATCGTCTCTCCGTAACCCAACACTTACCAGTCTGTAGGACACAGTGGTCAGATCATCTCTCCGTAACCCAACACTTACCAGTCTGTTGGACACAGTGGTCAGATCGTCTCTCCGTAACCCAACACTTACCAGTCTGTAGGACACAGTGGTCAGATCGTCTCTCCATAACCCAGCACTTACCAGTCTGTTGGACACAGTGGTCAGATCGTCTCTCCGTAACCCAACACTTACCAGTCTGTAGGACACAGTGGTCAGATCATCTCTCCGTAACCCAACACTTACCAGTCTGTTGGACACAGTGGTCAGATCGTCTCTCCGTAACCCAACACTTACCAGTCTGTAGGACACAGTGGTCAGATCGTCTCTCCGTAACCAAACACTTACCAGTCTGTAGGACACAGCGGTCAGATCGTCTCTCCGTAACCCAACACTTACCAGTCTGTAGGACACAGTGGTCAGATCATCTCTCCGTAACCCAACACTTACCAGTCTGTTGGACACAGTGGTCAGATCGTCTCGCCGTAACCCAACACTTACCAGTCTGTTGGACACAGTGGTCAGATTATCTCTCCGTAACCCAACACTTACCAGTCTGTAGGACACAGTGGTCAGATCATCTCTCCGTAACCCAACACATACCAGTCTGTAGGACACAGTGGTCAGATCGTCTCGGAGTGACTGCGTCCCAAATGACACCCTGTTCCCCACATAGGGCTCTGGTCAACAGTAGTGCACTAAGGAGCCCAGTCTAAACTATGTAGTAAATAGTGTTCCATTTGGGAGTCAGTATCTCTACTGGGTTCTTTCAAATTGAACTCTAAAGGGTTCTCGTCAACGAAACCATTGGACTTCCTGTTTGCTGTACATTTCTCAAGTACCTCCCAAAATATATCCACTACAGCTAAACCCATGTAGGGGAAAATGACATTCAGAAATCAAATAAAAAGATAGTGAAAGTTTAGTGTCTGTTGATTTTGGTACTGTTAAATAATTGTTTTGTTTAAAAGAGAAAAGACTGTTGGTTTAGTGTCTTCAGATGAAGAGGTAGTGTTATCTGCTGTACTGAATACAGACATCTGGGGCTGATGGTCTGAATATAGATATCTGATGCTGATGGACTGAATATAGACATCTGGGGCTGATGGTCTGAATACAGACATCTGGGGCTGATGGACTGAATATAGACATCTGGGGCTGATGGACTGAATGTAGACATCTGGGGCTGATGGTCTGAATACAGACATCTGGGGTTGATGGACTGAATATAGACATCTGGGGCTGATGGTCTAGTATCTGGTCACATGCAGCAACATAATGCTTCTCTACAGCCATTACTGCAATAGGACAAACCTTCTGCCTGTACCCCTCAGGGCTCAGCACTTCTAAGATTCACAGTACTACCACTCTGGACTATTAAACTTGTGATATATATTTTTTTAAACTTTTATTTAACTAGGCAAGTCAGTTAAGAACAAATTCTTATTTTCAATGACGGCCTAGGAACTGCCTGTTCAGGGGCAGAACAACAGATTTGTACCTTGTCAGCTCAGGGGCTTGAACTTGCAACCTTCTGGTTCCTAGTCCAATGCTCTAACCACTAGGCTACCCTGCCGCCCCGTCATCTTCACCTTCTTAGTCATGTGTTGTTGTAATGGCTTACAAAGTAACACAGAATTTCTCACTTCCACCTCTTTACTGCAGAGTAACAGAGATTCTGAGTGGGGTAATCCTACAGGAGGACAGTCTGTAGACGTCTGGACAGACAGGACTGTCTCCAGGAGGACAGAAATCAAATAAAAAGATAGTGAAAGTTTAGTGTCTGTTTTGATTTTGGTACTGTTAAATAATTGTTTTGTTTAAAAGAGAAAAGACTGTTGGTCTGTCTCCAGGAGGACAGTCTGTAGACCACTGTATACCTCTGGACAGACAGGACTGTCTCCAGTAGGACAGTCTGTAGACCTCTGGACAGACAGGACTGTCTCCAGGAGGACAGTCTGTAGACCTCTGTAGACCTCTGGACAGACAGGACTGTCTCCAGGAGGACAGTCTGTAGACGTCTGGACAGACAGGACTGTCTCCAGGAGGACAGTCTGTAGACCTCTGGACAGACAGGACTGTCTCCAGGAGGACAGTCTGTAGACGTCTGGACAGACAGGACTGTCTCCAGGAGGACAGTCTGTAGACCTCTGTAGATGTCTGGACAGACAGGACTGTCTCCAGGAGGACAGTCTGCATACCTCTGGACAGACAGGACAGTCTGTAGACCTCTGACCAGACAGGACTGTCTCCAGGAGGACAGTCTGTAGACCTCTGGACAGACAGGACTGTCTCTTCACGTCTAATGTCTCCATAGTGTAAGTGCTGTTTTAGCAGCTCGATGGAGAACGAATGAATAGCTGATATCATCTCACCTGAAAGGTAGGCCTTAAAGGAAACAAGTCAGAAAAACGTTTTGTAATATGAAAATAACAGAGGCATTCAAATACCTTGAATGGCACCCTGTTCCCTATAGAGTGCACTACATGGCCCTGGTCTAAAGTAGTACACTATATAGGGAATAGGGCTCTGGTCTATAGTAGTGCACTATATAGGGAATAGGGCTCTGGTCTATAGTAGTGCACTATATAAGGAATAGGGTCCTGGTCTAAAGTAGTGCACTATATAGGGAATAGGGTTCCATAGGGCTCTGGTCGAAAGTTGTGCACTATATAGAGAATAAGATGCCATTTGGGACGTAGACACCATCTTAGGTTATTGGCGTGGCTCAGCTGAGAATTCTAGAGTCGGCTGTAAACAGTGCCACGTTAAGTTGTTTCTGCTTTATTGCGAGTGAGAAAATGATACGAAGAAAGCATGGAATAAGAACTATGGTCATAGACTAGAGTCTGTACAGCAGTTCATTTAATATACTAGTCCATAGGCTAGAGTTTGTACTGCAGTTCAGTCCTAGTTGAGGAAGATCCATTCTTAGACAGTGTTTCACAACGGGAGATTCTGTAATACAGCTCACTCACAACCTAACCACAACCCTTACCTCACCCTTTTAAAATTTCAACGTCAATGAGATAAAATCAGAGTTGGGATGTCCCAAGGATCCCGGATTGCACCGACCGTTGCTAACCAGCCTGGATCAGAGCAATAAAGAACGTTTTTCAAAAAGTTATTATTCTGCGGTTTATGTGTTCTAAGAGTTTCTTATTCTGGGTTCTCTTTGTTCTAAGAGTTTCTTATTCTGGGTTCTCTTTGTTCTAAGAGTTTCTTATTCTGGGTTCTCTTTGTTCTAAGAGTTTATTTTTCTGCGGTTTCTGTGTTCTAAGAGTTTCTTATTCTGCGGGTTCTGTGTTCGAAGAGTTTCTTATTCTGGGTTCTCTTTGTTCTAAGAGTTTCTTATTCTGCGGGTTCTGTGTTCTAAGAGTTTCTTATTCTGGGTTCTCTTTGTTCTAAGAGTTTCTTATTCTGGGTTCTCTTTGTTCTAAGAGTTTCTTATTCTGCGGTTTCTGTGTTCTAAGAGTTTCTTATTCTGGGTTCTCTTTGTTCTAAGAGTTTCTTATTCTGCGGTTTCCGTGTTCTAAGAGTTTCTTATTTTTGGGCCATTTAAAAACATTTAGTGACTGTGAAGTCTTATCAATAATAACAGAAAAAAACACACATGTTGGGTTGTTTACTTGTTCTTTTTATTGACAAAATGTCCTCATCATGTCCAGACAGAAAACATGTAAATACATTCAATTTTGAAAGTGACAATAGATAGAAAACATGTGGACCGTTAGAAAAGGAACATAACAACGCTCTAAGAAACACACCTGCTCCATAAGGACTCAAATAGAATAGACAACACCTGCTCCAAAAGGACTCATATAGAATAGACAACACCTGCTCCATAAGGACTCATATAGAATAGACAACACCTGCTCCATAAGGACTCATATAGAATAGACAACACCTGCTCCATAAGGACTCATATAGAATAGACAACACCTGCTCCATAAGGACTCATATAGAATAGACAACACCTGCTCCATAAGGACTCATATAGAATAGACAACACCTGCTCCATAAGGACTCATATAGAATAGACAACACCTGCTCCATAAGGACTCATATAGAATAGACAACACCTGCTCCATAAGGACTCATATAGAATAGACAACACCTGCTCCATAAGGACTCATATAAAATAGACAACACCTGCTCCATAAGGACTCATATAGAATAGACAACACCTGCTCCATAAGGACTCATGTAAAATAGACAACACCTGCTCTATAAGTACTCGTATAGAATAGACAACACCTGCTCCATAAGGACCCATATAGAATAGACAACACCTGGTCCATAAGGACTCATATAGAATAGACAACACCTGCTCTATAAGGACTCATATAGAATAGACAACACCTGCTCTATAAGGACTCATATAGAATAGACAACACACCTGCTCCATAAGGACTCATATAAAATAGACAACACCTGCTCCATAAGGACTCATATAGAATAGACAACACCTGCTCCATAAGGACTCATATAGAATAGACAACACCTGCTCCATAAGGACTCATATAGAATAAACAACACCTGGTCCATAAGGACCCATATAGAATAGACAACACCTGCTCCATAAGGACTCATATAGAATATATACCTGCTCCATAAGGACTCATATAGAATAGACAACACCTGCTCCATAAGGACTCATATAGAATAGACAACAACTGCTCCATAAGGACTTGTATAGAATAGACAACACCTGGTCCATAAGGACCCATATAGAATAGACAACACCTGCTCTATAAGGACTCATATAGAATAGACAACACCTGCTCCATAAGGACTCTAATAGAATAGACAACACCTGCTCCATAAGGACTCATATAGAATAGACAACACCTGCTCCATAAGGACTCATAGAATAGACAATACCTGCTCCATAAGGACCCATATAGAATAGACAACACCTGCTCCATAAGGACCCATATAGAATATATACCTGCTCCATAAGGACTCATATAGAATATACACCTGCTCCATAAGGACTCATATAAAATAGACAACACCTGCTCCATAAGGACTCGTATAGAATAGACAACACCTGCTCCATAAGGACCCATATAGAATAGACAACACCTGCTCCATAAGGACCCATATAGAATATATACCTGCTCCATAAGGACCCATGTAGAATAGAGAACACCTGGTCAATAAGAACCCATATAGAATAGATAACACGTGCTCCATAAGGACATAAGGACCCATATAGAATAGACAACACCTGCTCCATAAGGACCCATATAGAATATATACCTGCTCCATAAGGACCCATGTAGAATAGAGAACACCTGGTCAATAAGAACCCATATAGAATAGATAACACGTGCTCCATAAGGACTCATATAGAATAGACAACACCTGCTCCATAAGGACTCATATAGAATAGACAATACCTGCTCCATAAGGACCCATATAGAATAGACAACACCTGGTCCATAAGGACCCATATAGAATATACACTTGCTCCATAAGGACCCATATAGAATATACACCTGCTCCATAAGGACTCATATAAAATAGACAACACCTGGTCCATACGGACCCATATAGAATAGACAACACCTGCTCCATAAGGACCCATATAGAATAGACACACACCTGGTCCATACGGACCCATATAGAATAGACAACACCTGCTCCATAAGGACCCATATAGAATAGACAACACCTGGTCCATAAGGACCCATATAGAATAGATAACACCTGCTCCATAAGGACTCATATAGAATAGACAACACCTGGTCCATAAGGACACAGAATGCAGAAGCATTTGTACCAACTGTCTGCTTTCTCATCAGCCTCAAACCAAACTAAAGGTAGTTGATGATGCATCAGAAACTCACCATATTGGGTGAAGTTGAAGACCAAGAAGGCAGAATCACTTTCCTTAAATGGATCCATTATCACGACTCAGGACATGACCCAGATGTAGGAGGCGGACAGTACAGTTCTCATAATATTTATTATACAAGGGGGCAGGCAGAGGTCAGTAATCCAGGGCAGAGTCAATGAGGTAAAGAACGGCGGGCAGGCAGTATGGTCAGAACCAGGAAGACTAGAAACCGGGAAAACACACTGGTAAGACTTGAGGGGACAAGACGAACTGGCAACAGAAAACACTGGTATAAATACACAGGGGATAATGGGGACAAATGGGAGACACCTGGTGGGGGGTAGAGACAAGCACAAGAAAGGTGAAACAGATCAGGGCGTGATATCCATAATGGAAAGAAAATGGCATTTTTAATGTGTACGCTCCAAATTCATATGATCTTAAGTGTTTTGATTCTCTGAATATTATTGCTAGAATTCCATCTGGTTATTGGGACAGACATGAAGGCCATTTTAGACATACAATCCACAGGAAACCAAGGCTTTCCATCATATCCTCTGATTATAACCTCATTGATGCCTGGCGAGCACATAATCCAGAAGCAAACGAGTGCCTTTTTTTTCTCAAATTAAGAAAATATAAATTCGACATATGAGCTTGACCACCATGAGTCTGACCACCAGGTTGTCCGATCACCACGCTTACAACTGCCAACTTCAAATCTTACAATCTACTAAAAGAGCCACAAGCTGGCGTTTCAATGTTTCATTACTACAAAATCCTATATTCTGTGATCAATTTGAAATTTAACTTAATTAATTCATAATGATCAAATACAAATTCAGTCGATGACCCCCGGATTCTGGAATGCCACCAAAGTTTTTATTAAAAATAATGCAACTGCATTTGGTGTAATCTCCCTGTGTGTAGCTGGTGTGGAAGAGTCAGGCGCAGGACAGCAGAAATTAGTAATGAGCTTACTTTACTCAAGAATTCAAATATAATCAACTCAATAAACTTAGCCCACAATAACGGATCAAATACATACAATCACTCACTCACAAAAAAACATGAGGGAACAGAGGGTTAAATAATGAACAAGTAATTGCTGGCATTGAAAACAGGTGTGTAAAACAAAGACAAAACAAATGGAAAATGAAAAGTGGATTGGCTATGGCAAGAAGGCCGGTGACGTCGACCGCCGAACGCCAAAACAAGGAGAGGGACCGACTTTGGCGGAAGTCGTGACATCTGGGCTGAATAAATCACAATTAAACAAGATATCAGAATTGGAAATGTTGTTTAGCTGCGTTAGAGCGTTCACTTTTTCAGACCAGGTAGTAATGATCAATTAGCTGATAAAGCAACTATTGTATCTGAAACTGGGGACTTAATATCGGAACCCAAATGAATCAATCAAAGATTATCCCACTTCTATAAAGAACTGTTCACCTCTGATTTTAAATCCACACCAAGTTCTTTAAGAATCAAGAACTCCTCTTCTCTCAACAGAGGAAGCCACCTCACAGGGAGCCCAAATCTCTCTCAATGAACTCAAAAGGGCATTGGACAGCATGAATAAAGGGCATTGGACAGCATGAATAAAGGGCATTGGACAGCATGAATAAAGGGCATTGGACAGCATGAATAAAAGGCATTGGATAACATGAATAAAGGGCATTGGACAGCATAAATAAAGGGCACTGGATAACATAAATAAAGGGCACTGGACAGCATGAATAAAGGGCACTGGATAACATAAATAAAGGGCATTGGACAGCATGAATAAAGGGCATTGGATAACATAAATAAAGGGCATTGGACAGCATGAATAAAGGGCATTGGATAACATAAATAAAGGGCATTGGATAACATAAATAAAGGGCATTGGTTACATAAATAAAGGGCCTTGGACAGCATAAATAAAGGGCATTGGATAACATGAATAAAGGGCACTGGATAACATAAATAAAGGGCATTGGTTACATAAATAAAGGGCATTGGACAGCATAAATAAAGGGCATTGGACAGCATGAATAAAGGGCATTGGATAGCATAAACAAAGGGCATTGGACAGCATGAATAAAGGGCATTGGACAGCATAAATAAAGGGCATTGGACAGCATAAATAAAGGGCATTGGATAACATGAATAAAGGGCATTGGATAACATGAATGAAGGGCATTGGATAGCATGAATAAAGGACATTGGACAGCATGAATAAAGGGCATTGGATAACATGAATAAAGGGCATTGGACAGCATGAATAAAGGGCATTGGATAGCATGAATAAAGGGCATTGGACAACATGAATAAAGGGGATTGGACAGCATGAATAAAGGGCATTGGATAACATGAATAAAAGGCATTGGACAGCATGAATAAAGGGCATTGGATAACATGAATAAAAGGCATTGGACAGCATGAATAAAGGGCATTGGATAACATGAATAAAGGGCATTGGACAGCATGAATAAAGGGCATTGGTTACATAAATAAAGGGCATTGGACAGCATAAATAAAGGGCATTTGATAACATGAATAAAGGGCACTGGATAACATAAATAAAGGGCATTGGATAACATAAATAAAGGGCATTGGATAACATGAATAAAGGGCACTGGATAACATGAATAAAGGGCATTGGATAACATAAATAAAGGGCATTGGATAACATGAATAAAGGGCATTGGATAACATAAATAAAGGGCACTGGATAACATAAATAAAGGGCATTGGATAACATAAATAAAGGGCATTGGATAACATAAATAAAGGGCATTGGATAACATGAATAAAGGGCATTGGATAACATAAATAAAGGGCATTGGATAACATGAATAAAGGGCATTGGATAACATGAATAAAGGGCATTGGATAACATGAATAAAGGGAAATCAACTGGAAGGGACAGTATTCCTCCTGAAGTCAATTTATTTTTTTATTAATCAGTTAGGTCCACTATTGCTCGAAATGATTAACAAAGCCATTCACAAAGGTTGATTTGGGAGAGATACAGCACTCATTTAGCTTGTACAAAAAAAGGTAATTAGGGGAAGGGTGGCAGGGTTATCGAAAATTATAAAGGAAAATACATATATTTTTAGATATGTACATACAGTACCGGTCAAAAGTTTGGACACACCTACTCATTCAAGGATTTTAATTTATTTTTACTATTTTCTACATTGTAGAATAATAGTGAAGACATCAACACTATGAAATAACACATATGGAAACATGTAGTAACCAAAAAAGTCTTAAATCAAAATCTAAATATATTTAATTTTTGAGATTTTTCAAAGTAGCCACCCTTTGCCTTGATGACAGCTTTGCACACTCTTGGCATTCTCTCAACCAGCTTCACCTGGAATGATAAATAGCGTGCCCAATTTCAACTTCCGGCTACTCATGCCAAGAATATAAGATATGCATATTATTCATAGATTTGGATGGAAAACACTCTGAAGTTTGAATCATGTCTGTGAGTATAACAGAACTTATGTAGCAGGCAAAACCCAGAGGACTAACTGTTCAGAATCTTTTTTCTTTTTTTCCCCATCTCTGTTCACTATATTGTCTTTGCCATTGGATATTTAATAGGAACCATTTCAGTTCCTACCGCTTCCACACAATGTCGCCAGTCTTTGGAATATGGTTGAGGTTATTCCTTTGTGCATTGAAGAAGTAGGCCAACTCTGAACTCACTTTTGTGAGTTGCGCAAGACGTGAAAAGCAGAGCTGGTTTCTTTTCGTTCATCTATTGAATACAGATTGCCCCGTCTACAATTTGATCGATTATTAACGTTTAAAAATACCTAACGTTGTATTACAAAAGTAGTTTGAAATATTTTGGCAAAGTTTATAGGCAACTTTTGAAATATTTTGTAGTGACGTTGTGTTTTTGTAAGGTGTTTTTTTCTGGATCAAACGCACTTTATAAATGGACATTTTCGATATATATAGACGGAATTAATCGAACAAAAGAACCAATTGTGATGTTTATGGGACATATTGGAGTGCCAACAAAAGAAGCTCCTCAAAGGTAATATTTTATATTTTATTTCAGCGTTTTGTGTGGCGCCTGCTACGCTAGCTCCTTTGTTTACTGCTGGTGCAGATGGGTGAGGCTATCAGATAATAGCTTCTTTTGCTTTCGCCGAAAAGCATTTTAAAAATCTGACATGTTGGCTGGATTCACAGCGAGTGTAGCTTTAATTGAGTATCTTACATGTGTGATTTAATGAAGGTTTGAATTTTATAGCATTTTATTTTAATCTGGCGCTCTGCATTTCCCCTGGCAATTGGCCAGTTGAGACGCTAGCGTCTCCCCTATCCACAAGAGGTTTTAAAGTACATAACTACCGGCATACAAAAGTAACAAAACACATGGGCACAAAAACCCGTATCGCACCAGTCACATAAAGCACACGTACTTACAATAAACAATTCCCGACAAGGACATGGGGGAAAAAGAGGGAACATATACAGCATGTAATTAGGGAATTGAAACCAGGTGAGTGCGACAACCAGACAAAACAAATGGAACATGAAAATAGATCGATGATGGCTAGAAGACCGGTGAACACCGCCCGAACAAGGAGAGGAACCGACTTCGGCAGAAGTTGTGACAATATGTGTTATTTCATAGTTTTGATGTCTTTACTATTATTCTACAATGAAGAAAATAGCAAAAATAAAGAAAAACCCTTGAATGAGTAGGTGTTCTTAAACTTTTGACCGGTAGTGTATATGTATATACATATAAAGTACAAACATACACAGAAATACACATACATACATACATAACAGTTGTTAAAGTACTATGTACTAATTTCACCAGGTTCATATATCAATATGTTGTGTTGATTTGCTATGTATGCCTGCATCCTGGGAGAAGGGGAGTGTGTACTTACGTTCACCAAAATTTGCAAATAAATTCATAAAAATACCTACAATGTGATTTCCTGGATTTTTCTCTCTCATTTTGTCTGTCATAGTTGAAGTGTACCTATGATGAAAATGACATCAACAGTAGATCTAGCTGGTCTGTCATCTTTTTAAGTGGGAGAAATTGCACAATTGGTGGCTGACTAAATACTTTTTTGCCCCACTGTACATACACATACATACATACACATATACATACATACATATATATACATGCACTTATAAATACACAAATACATACATATACATACATATACATATACGTACATATTTATTTTTTATTTTTTATTTTACCTTTATTGGTTAAAGGCAAGTCAGTTAAGAACAAATTCTTATTTTCAATGACGGCCTAGGAACAGTGGGTTAACTGCCTGTTCAGGGGCAGAACGACAGACTAGTACCTTGTCAGCTCGGGGGTTTGAGCTTGCAACCTTCCGGTTACTAGTCCAACGCTCTAACCACTAGGCTACCCTGCCGCCCCATACATATACATACACGTACATACATACATACATACATACACATACATACATATACATACATAAATACATATACATACATACATATATATACATACATATACATACATACATACATACATACATACATTTTTTGAAGATGTATTATGTAAGATGTATTATTTTAATTATGGATGGTTGTGGTTGCCAAACAGGATCCTAATGGAAGTGTGTTTTAAGAAAACTTTCCTTCAGAAAATCTGGTTTCAAAGATAAGGGTCTAAAGTCCATTGCTGTGAATGTAGACTATCATTTGCTTGCAGTTAGAATTAATTCAATATTGAATTGTGGTCTGTCATATTATAATAGAGACAGTAGATCTAGCTGGTCTGTCATAACATAATAGAGACAGTTACCTAGCTGGTCTGACATAATATAATAGAGACAGTAGATCTAGCTGCTCTGTCATAATATAATAGAGACAGTAGATCTAGCTGGTCTGTCATAAAACAATAGAGACAGTAGATCTAGCTGGTCTGTCATACTATAATAGAGACAGTTACCTAGCTGGTCTGACATAATATAATAGAGACAGTAGATCTAGCTGCTCTGTCATAATGTAATAGAGACAGTTACCTAGCTGGTCTGTCATAATATAATAGAGACAGTAGATCTAGCTGCTCTGTCATAATATAATAGAGACAGTAGATCTAGCTGGTCTGTCATATTATAATAGAGACAGTTACCTAGCTGGTCTGTCATAATATAATAGAGACAGCAGATCTAGCTGGTCTGTCATAATATAATAGAGACAGTAGATCTAGCTGGTCTGTCATAATACAATAGAGACAGTAGATCTAGCTGGAATGTCATAATATAATAGAGACAGTAGATATAGCTGGTCTGTCATAATATAATAGAGACAGTAGATCTAGCTGGTCTGTCATAATATAATAGAGACAGTAGATCTAGCTGGTCTGTCATAATATAATAGAGACAGTAGATCTAGCTGGTCTGTCATAATATAATAGAGACAGTAGATCTAGCTGGTCTGTCATAATATAATAGAGACAGTAGATCTAGCTGGTCTGTCATATTATAATAGAGACAGTAGATCTAGCTGGTCTGTCATAATATAATAGAGACAGTAGATCTAGCTGGTCTGTCATAATATAATAGAGACAGTAGATCTAGCTGGTCTGTCATAATATAATGGAGACAGTAGAACTAGCTGGTCTGACATATTATAATAGAGACATTAGATCTAGCTGGTCAGTCATAATATAATAGAGACAGAAGATCTAGCTGGTCTGTCATAATATAATAGAGACAGTAGATCTAGCTGATCTGTCAAAATACAATAGAGACAGTAGATCTAGCTGGTCTGTCATAATATAATGGAGAAAGTAGATCTAGCTAGTCTGTCATATTATAATAGAGACAGTAGATCTAGCTGGTCTGTCATATTATAATAGAGACAGTAGATCTAGCTGCTCTGTCATAATATAATAGAGACTTAGAGACAGTAGATCTAGATGGTCTGTCATATTATAATAGACACAGGAGATCTAGCTGGTCTGTCATAATATAATAGAGACAGTTACCTAGCTGGTCTGTCATAATATAATAGAGACAGTAGATTTGGCTGGTCTGACATATTATAATAGAGACAGTAGATCTAGCTAGTCTGTCATATTATAATAGAGACAGTATATATAGCTGGTCTATCATAATATAATAGAGAGAGTAGAACTAGCTGGTCTGTCATAATATATTAGAGACAGTAGAACTAGCTGGTCTGACATATTATAATAGACATTAGATCTAGCTGGTCAGTCATAATATAATAGAGACAGAAGATCTAGCTGGTCTGTCATAATATAATAGAGACAGTAGATCTAGCTGGTCTGTCATAATATAATAGAGACAGTAGATCTAGCTGGTCTGTCATATTATAATAGAGACAGTAGATCTAGCTGGTCTGTCATATTATAATAGAGACAGTAGATCTAGCTGGTCTGTCATAATATAATAGAGACAGTAGATCTAGCTGGTCTGTCATAATATAATAGAGACAGTAGATCTAGCTGGTCTGTCATAATATAATAGAGACAGTAGATCTAGCTGGTCTGTCATAATATAATAGAGACAATAATAGAGACAGTAGATCTAGCTGGTCTGTCATAATATAATAGAGACAGTAGATCTAGCTGGTCTGTCATAATATAATAGAGACAGTAGATCTAGCTGGTCTGTCATATAATATAATAGAGACAGTAGATCTAGCTGGTCTGTCATAATATAATAGAGACAGTAGATCTAGCTGGTCTGTCATAATATAATAGAGAAGTAGATCTAGCTGGTCTGTCATAATATAATGGAGACAGTAGATCTAGCTGGTCTGTCATATTATAATAGAGACAGTAGATCTAGCTGGTCTATCATAATATAATAGAGACAGTAGATCTAGCTGGTCTGTCATAATATAATAGAGAGAGTAGATCTAGCTGGTCTGACATCATATAAAAGAGACAGTAGATCTAGCTGGTCTGTCTTAATATAATAGAGACAGTAGATCTAGCTGGTCTGTCATATTATAATAGAGACAGTAGATCTAGCTGGTCTGTCATAATATAATAGAGACAGTAGATCTAGCTGGTCTGTCATAATATAATAGAGACTAGCTAGAGACAGTAGATCTAGATGGTCTGTCATATTATAATAGAGACAGTAGATCTAGCTGGTCTGTCATAATATAATAGAGACAGTAGATCTAGCTGGTCTGTCATATTATAATAGAGACAGTAGATCTAGCTGGTCTGTCATATTATAATAGAGACAGTAGATCTAGCTGGTCTGTCATAATATAATAGAGACAGTAGATCTAGCTGGTCTGTCATAATATAATAGAGACAGTAGATCTAGCTGGTCTGTCATAATATAATAGAGACAGTAGATCTAGCTGGTCTGTCATATTATAATAGAGACAGTAGATCTAGCTGGTCTGTCATAATATAATAGAGACAGTAGATCTAGCTGGTCTGTCATTATATAATAGAGACAGTAGATCTAGCTGGTCTGTCATAATATAATAGAGACAGTAGATCTAGCTGGTCTGTCATATTATAATAGAGACAGTAGATCTAGCTGGTCTGTCATAATATAATAGAGACAGTAGATCTAGCTGGTCTGTCATAATATAATAGAGACAGTAGATCTAGCTGGTCTGTCATAATATAATAGAGACAGTAGATCTAGCTGGTCTGTCATAATATAATAGAGACAGTAGATCTAGCTGGTCTGTCATAATATAATAGAGACAAAGAGACAGTAGATCTAGCTGGTCTGTCATAATATAATAGAGACAGTAGATCTAGCTGGTCTGTCATAATATAATAGAGACAGTAGATCTAGCTGGTCTGTCATAATATAATAGAGACAGTAGATCTAGCTGGTCTGTCATAATATAATAGAGACAGTAGATCTAGCTGGTCTGTCATAATATAATAGAGACAGTAGATCTAGCTGGTCTGTCATAATATAATAGAGACAGTAGATCTAGCTGGTCTGTCATATTATAATAGAGACAGTAGATCTAGCTGGTCTGTCATAATATAATAGAGACAGTAGATCTAGCTGGTCTGTCATAATATAATAGAGACAGTAGATCTAGCTGGTCTGTCATAATACAATAGAGACAGTAGATCTAGCTGGTCTGTCATAATATAATAGATACAGTAGATCTAGCTGGTCTGTCATAATATAATAGAGACAGTAGATCTAGCTGGTCTGTCATAATATAATAGAGACAGTAGATCTAGCTGGTCTGTCATAATATAATAGAGACTTAGAGACAGTAGATCTAGCTGGTCTGTCATAATATAATAGAGACAGTAGATCTAGCTGGTCTGTCATAATATAATAGAGACAGTAGATCTAGCTGGTCTGTCATAATATAATAGAGACAGTAGATCTAGCTGGTCTGTCATAATATAATAGAGACAGTAGATCTAGCTGGTCTGTCATAATATAATAGAGACAGTAGATCTAGCTGGTCTGTCATAATATAATAGAGACAGTAGATCTAGCTGGTCTGTCATAATATAATAGAGACAGTAGATCTAGCTGGTCTGTCATAATATAATAGAGACAGTAGATCTAGCTGGTCTGTCATAATATATAATAGAGACAGTAGATCTAGCTGGTCTGTCATAATATAATAGAGACAGTAGATCTAGCTGGTCTGTCATAATATAATAGAGACAGTAGATCTAGCTGGTCTGTCATAATATAATAGAGACAGTAGATCTAGCTGGTCTGTCATAATATAATAGAGACAGTAGATCGAGCTGGTCTGTCATAATATAATAGAGACAGTAGATCTAGCTGGTCTGTCATAATATAATAGAGACAGTAGATCTAGCTGGTCTGTCATAATATAATAGAGACAGTAGATCTAGCTGGTCTGTCATAATATAATAGAGACAGTAGATCTAGCTGGTCTGTCATAATATAATAGAGACAGTAGATCTAGCTGGTCTGTCATAATATAATAGAGACAGTAGAACTAGCTGGTCTGACATATTATAATAGAGACAGTAGATCTAGCTAGTCTGTCATATTATAATAGAGACAGTAGATATAGCTGGTCTGTCATAATATAATAGAGAGAGTAGAACTAGCTGGTCTGTCATAATATATTAGAGACATATAGACAGTAGATCTAGCTGGTCTGTCAAATTATAATAGAGACAGTAGATCTAGCTGGTCTGTCATAATATAATAGAGACAGTAGATCTAGCTGGTCTGTCATAATATAATAGAGACAGTAGATCTAGCTGGTCTGTCATAATATAATAGAGACAGTAGATCTAGCTGGTCTGTCATATTATAATAGAGACAGTAGATCTAGCTGGTCTGTCATAATATAATAGAGACAGTAGAACTAGCTGGTCTGACATATTATAATAGAGACAGTAGATCTAGCTGGTCTGTCATAATATAATAGAGACAGTAGATCTAGCTGGTCTGTCATATATAATAGAGACAGTAGATCTAGCTGGTCTGTCATAATACAATAGAGACAGTAGATCTAGCTGGAATGTCATAATATAATAGAGACAGTAGAACTAGCTGGTCTGACATATTATAATAGAGACAGTAGATCTAGCTAGTCTGTCATATTATAATAGAGACAGTAGATCTAGCTGGTCTGTCAAATTATAATAGAGACAGTAGATCGAGCTGGTCTGTCATAATATAATAGAGACAGTTACCGAGCTGGTCTGTCATAATATAATAGAGACAGTAGAGCTGGTCTGACATAATATAATAGAGACAGTAGATCTAGCTGCTCTGTCATAATATAATAGAGACAGTATATCTATCTGGTCTGTCATAATATAATAGAGAGGGTCGATCTAGCTGGTCTGTCATATTATAATAGAGACAGTAGATCTAGCTGGTCTGTCATATTATAATAGACACAGGAGATCTAGCTGGTCTGTCATAATATAATAGAGACAGTTACCGAGCTGGTCTGTCATAATATAATAGAGACAGTAGATTTGGCTGGTCTGACATAATATAATAGAGACAGTAGATCTAGCTGCTCTGTCATAATATAATAGAGACAGTAGATCTAGCTGGTCTGTCATATTATAATAGAGAGAGTTACCTAGCTGGTCTGTCATAATATAATAGAGACAGCAGATCTAGCTGGTCTGTCATAATATGATAGAGACAGTAGATCTAGCTGCTCTGTCATAATATAATAGAGACTTAGAGACAGTAGATCTAGCTGCTCTGTCATAATATAATAGAGACAGTAGATCTAGCTGGTCTGTCATATTATAATAAAGACAGTTACCTAGCTGGTCTGTCATAATATAATCGAGACAGCAGATCTAGCTGGTCTGTCATAATATAATAGAGACAGTAGATCTAGCTGGTCTGTCATAATACAATAGAGACAGTAGATCTAGCTGGAATGTCGTATTATAATAGAGACAGTAGATCCAGCTGGTCTGTCATAATATAATAGAGATGGTAGATCTAGCTGGTCTGTCATAATATAATAGAGACAAAGATACAGTAGATCTAGCTGGTCTGTCATAATATAATAGAGACAGTAGATCTAGCTGGTCTGTCATAATATAATAGAGACAGTAGATCTAGCTGGTCTGTCATAATATAGACAGTAGATCTACTGGTCTAGTCAGACAGTAGATCTAGCTGGTCTGTCATAATATAATAGAGACAGTAGATCTAGCTGGTCTGTCATAATATAATAGAGACAGTAGATCTAGCTGGTCTGTCATATATAATAGAGACAGTAGATCTAGCTGGTCTGTCATAATATAATAGAGACAGTAGATCTAGCTGGTCTGTCATATATAATAGAGACAGTAGATCTAGCTGGCTGTCATAATATAATAGAGACAGTAGATCTAGCTGGTCTGTCATAATATAATAGAGACAGTAGATCTAGCTGGTCTGTCATATTATAATAGAGACAGTAGATCTAGCTGGTCTATCATAATATAATAGAGACAGTCGATCTAGCTGGTCTGTCATAATACAATAGAGACAGTTATCTAGCTGGTTTGTCATAATATAATAGAGACAGGAGATCTACCTGGTCTGTCATAATATAATAGAGACAGTAGATCTAGCTGGTCTGTCATAATATAATAGAGACAGTAGATCTAGCTGGTCTGTCATAATATATTAGAGACAGTAGATCTAGCTGGTCTGTCATAATATAATAGAGACAGTATCTAGCTGGTCTGTCATAATATAATAGATCTAGCTGGTCTGTCATAATATAATAGAGACAGTAGATCTAGCTGGTCTGTCATAATATAATAGAGACAGTAGATCTAGCTGGTCTGTCATAATATAATAGAGACAGTAGATCTAGCTGGTCTGTCATAATATAATAGAGACAGTAGATCTAGCTGGTCTGTCATAATATAATAGAGACAGTAGATCTAGCTGGTCTGTCATAATATAATAGAGACAGTAGACTAGCTGGTCTGTCATAATATAATAGAGACAGTAGATCTAGCTGGTCTGTCATAATATGATAGAGACAGTAGATCTAGCTGGTCTGTCATAATATAATATAATAGAGACAGTAGATCTAGCTGGTCTGTCATAATATAATAGAGACAGTAGATCTAGCTGGTCTGTCATATTATAATAGAGACAGTAGATACTAGCTGGTCTGTCATAATATAATAGAGACAGTAGATCTAGCTGGTCTGTCATAATATAATAGAGACAGTAGATCTAGCTGGTCTGTCATAATATAATAGAGACAGTAGATCTAGCTGGTCTGTCATAATATAATAGAGACAGTAGATCTAGCTGGTCTGTCATAATATAATAGAGACAGTAGATCTAGCTGGTCTGTCATAATATAATAGAGACAGTAGATCTAGCTGGTCTGTCATAATATAATAGAGACAGTAGATCTAGCTGGTCTGTCATAATATAATAGAGACAGTAGATCTAGCTGGTCTGTCATAATATAATAGAGACAGTAGATCTAGCTGGTCTGTCATAATATAATAGAGACAGTAGATCTAGCTGGTCTGTCATAATATAATAGAGACAGTAGATCTAGCTGGTCTGTCATATTATAATAGAGACAGTAGATCTAGCTGGTCTGTCATAATATAATAGAGACAGTAGATCTAGCTGGTCTGTCATAATATAATAGAGACAGTAGATCTAGATAATAGTAGATCTAGCTGGTCTGTCATAATATAATAGAGACAGTAGATCTAGCTGGTCTGTCATAATATAATAGAGACAGTAGATCTAGCTGGTCTGTCATAATATAATAGAGACAGTAGATCTAGCTGGTCTGTCATAATATAATAGAGACAGTAGATCTAGCTGGTCTGTCATAATATAATAGAGACAGTAGATCTAGCTGGTCTGTCATATTATAATAGAGACAGTAGATCTAGCTGGTCTGTCATAATATAATAGAGACAGTAGATCTAGCTGGTCTGTCATATATAATAGAGACAGTAGATCTAGCTGGTCTGTCATAATATAATAGAGACAGTAGATCTAGCTGGTCTGTCATAATATAATAGAGACAGTAGATCTAGCTGGTCTGTCATAATATAATAGAGACAGTAGATCTAGCTGGTCTGTCATAATATAAATAGAGACAGTAGATCTAGCTGGTCTGTCATAATATAATAGAGACAGTAGATCTAGCTGGTCTGTCATAATATAATAGAGACAGTAGATCTAGCTGGTCTGTCATAATATAATAGAGACAGTAGAGAGCTAGCTGGTCTGTCATAATATAATAGAGACAGTAGATCTAGCTGGTCTGTCATAATATAATAGAGACAGTAGATCTAGCTGGTCTGTCATAATATAATAGAGACAGTAGATCTAGCTGGTCTGTCATAATATAATAGAGACAGTAGATCTAGCTGGTCTGTCATAATATAATAGAGACAGTAGATCTAGCTGATCTAGCTGGTCTGTCATAATATAATAGAGACAAAGAGACAGTAGATCTAGCTGGTCTGTCATAATATAATAGAGACAGTAGATCTAGCTGGTCTGTCATAATATAATAGAGACAGTAGATCTAGCTGGTCTGTCATATATAATAGAGACAGTAGATCTAGCTGGTCTGTCATAATATAATAGAGACAGTAGATCTAGCTGGTCTGTCATAATATAATAGAGACAGTAGATCTAGCTGGTCTGTCATAATATAATAGAGACAGTTAGATCTAGCTGGTCTGTCATAATATAATAGAGACAGTAGATCTAGCTGGTCTGTCATAATATAATAGAGACAGTAGATCTAGCTGGTCTGTCATAATATAATAGAGACAGTAGATCTAGCTGGTCTGTCATAATATAATAGAGACAGTAGATCTAGCTGGTCTGTCATAATATAATAGAGACAGTAGATCTAGCTGGTCTGTCATAATATAATAGAGACAGTAGATCTAGCTGGTCTGTCATAATATAATAGAGACAGTAGATCTAGCTGGTCTGTCATAATATAATAGAGACAGTAGATCTAGCTGGTCTGTCATATATAATAGAGACAGTAGATCTAGCTGGTCTGTCATAATATAATAGAGACAGTAGATCTAGCTGGTCTGTCATAATATAATAGAGACAAAGAGACAGTAGATCTAGCTGGTCTGTCATAATATAATAGAGACAGTAGATCTAGCTGGTCTCTCTTAATATAATAGAGACAGTAGATCTAGCTGGTCTGTCATACTATAATAGAGACAGTAGATCTAGCTGGTCTGTCATAATATAATATAGAAAGCAGATATAGCTGGTCTATTATAATATAATAGAGACAGTAGATCTAGCTGGTCTCTCTTAATATAATAGAGACAGTAGATCTAGCTGGCCTGTAATACTATATTAGAGACAGTAGATCATGCTAGTCTGTCATATTATAATAGAGACAGTAGATCTAGCTGGTCTGTCATAATATAATAGAGAAAGTAGATCTAGCTGGTCTGTCATGATATAATAGAGACAAAAGATCTAGCTGGTCTGTCATAATATAATAGAGACAGTATATCTAGCTGGTCTGTCATAATATAATAGAGACAGTAGATCTAGCTGGTCTGTCATAATATAATAGAGACAGTAGATCTAGCTGGTCTGTCATAATATAATAGAGACAGTAGATCTAGCTGGTCTGTCATAATATAATAGAGACAGTAGATCTAGCTGGTCTGTCATAAAATAATAGAGACAGTAGATCTAGCTGGTCTGTCATAATATAATAGAGACAGTAGATCTAGCTGGTTTGTCATATTAAAGGGACAGTAGATCTAGCTGGTCTGTCATAATATAATAGAGACAATAGATCTAGCTGGTCTGTCATAATATAATAGAGACAGTAGATCTAGCTGGTCTGTCATATATAATAGAGACAGAGAGATCTAGCTGGTCTGTCATAATATAATAGAGACAGTAGATCTAGCTGGTCTGTCATAATATAATAGAGACAGTAGATCTAGCTGGTCTGTCATAATATAATAGAGACAGTAGATCTAGCTGGTCTGTCATAATATAATAGAGACAGTAGATCTAGCTGGTCTGTCATAATATAATAGAGACAGTAGATCTAGCTGGTCTGTCATAATATAATAGAGACAGTAGATCTAGCTGGTCTGTCATAATATAATAGAGAGACAGTAGATCTAGCTGGTCTGTCATAATATAATAGAGACAGTAGATCTAGCTGGTCTGTCATAATATAATAGAGACACAGTAGATCTAGCTGGTCTGTCATAATATAATAGAGACAGTAGATCTAGCTGGTCTGTCATAATATAATAGAGACAGTAGATCTAGCTGGTCTGTCATAATATAATAGAGACAGTAGATCTAGCTGGTCTGTCATAATACAATAGAGACAGTAGATCTAGCTGGTCTGTCATAATATAGTAGAGAGTAGATTTAGCTGGTCTGTCATAATTTAATGGAGACAGAAGATCTAGCTGGTCTGTCATAATATAATAGAGACAGTAGATCTAGCTGGTCTGTCAAAATATAATAGAGACAGTAGATCTAGCTGGTCTGTCATAATATAATAGAGACAGTAGATCTAGCTGGTCTGTCATAATATAATAGAGACAGTAGATCTAGCTGGTCTGTCATAATATAATAGAGACAGTAGATCTAGCTGGTATGTCATAATATAATAGAGACAGTAGATCTAGCTGGTCTGTCATATTATAATAGAGACAGTAGATCTAGCTGGTCTGTCATAATATAATAGAGACAGTAGATCTAGCTGGTCTGTCATAATATAATAGAGACAAAGAGGTCTGTCAGTAGATCTAGCTGGTCTGTCATAATATAATAGAGACAGTAGATCTAGCTGGTCTGTCATATTTAATAGAGACAGTAGATCTAGCTGGTCTGTCATAATATAATAGAGACAGTAGATCTAGCTGGTCTGTCATAATATAATAGAGACAGTAGATCTAGCTGGTCTGTCATAATATAATAGAGACAGTAGATCTAGCTGGTCTGTCATAATATAATAGAGACAGTAGATCTAGCTGGTCTGTCATAATATAATAGAGACAGTAGATCAATAATATAATAGAGACAGTAGATCTAGCTGGTCTGTCATAATATAATAGAGACAGTAGATCTAGCTGGTCTGTCATAATATAATAGAGACAGTAGATCTAGCTGGTCTGTCATAATATAATAGAGACAGTAGATCTAGCTGGTCTGTCATAATATAATAGAGACAGTAGATCTAGCTGGTCTGTCATAATATAATAGAGACAGTAGATCTAGCTGGTCTGTCATAATATAATAGAGACAGTAGATCTAGCTGGTCTGTCATAATATAATAGAGACAGTAGATCTAGCTGGTCTGTCATAATATAATAGAGACAGTAGATCTAGCTGGTCTGTCATAATATAATAGAGACAGTAGATCTAGCTGGTCTGTCATAATATAATAGAGACAGTAGATCTAGCTGGTCTGTCATAATATAATAGAGACAGTAGATCTAGCTGGTCTGTCATAATATAATAGAGACAGTAGATCTAGCTGGTCTGTCATAATATAATAGAGACAGAGACAGATCTAGCTGGTCTGTCATAATATAATAGAGACAGTAGATCTAGCTGGTCTGTCATAATATAATAGAGACAGTAGATCTAGCTGGTCTGTCATAATATAATAGAGACAGTAGATCTAGCTGGTCTGTCATAATATAATAGAGACAAGGAGCCAGTAGATTTAGCTGGTCTGTCATAATATAATAGAGACAGTAGATCTAGCTGGTCTGTCATAATATAATAGAGACAGTAGATCTACCTGGTCTGTCATAATATAATAGAGACAGTAGATCTAGCTGGTCTGTCATAATATAATAGAGACAGTAGATCTAGCTGGTCTGTCATAATATAATAGAGACAGTAGATCTAGCTGGTCTGTCATAATATAATAGAGACAGTAGATCTAGCTGGTCTGTCATAATATAATAGAGACAGTAGATCTAGCTGGTCTGTCATATTATAACAGAGAGAGTAGATCTAGCTGGTCTGTCATAATATAATAGAGACAGTAGATCTAGCTGGTCTGTCATAATATAATAGAGACAAAAGATCTAGCTGGTCTGTCATAATATAAAAGAGACAGTTATCTAGCTGGTCTGTCATAATATAATAGAGACAGTAGATCTAGCTGGTCTGTCATAATATAATAGAGACAGTAGATCTAGCTGGTCTGTCATAATATAATAGAGACAGTAGATCTAGCTGGTCTGTCATAATATAATAGAGACAGTAGATCTAGCTGGTCTGTCATAATATAATAGAGACAGTAGATCTAGCTGGTCTGTCATAATATAATAGAGACAGTAGATCTAGCTGGTCTGTCATGATATAATAGAGACAAAAGATCTAGCTGGTCTGTCATAATATAAAAGAGACAGTAGATCTAGCTGGTCTGTCATAATATAATAGAGACAGTAGATCTAGCTGGTCTGTCATGATATAATAGAGACAAAGACAGTAGATCTAGCTGGTCTGTCATAATATAAATAGAGACAGTAGATCTAGCTGGTCTGTCATATATAATAGAGACAGTAGATCTAGCTGGTCTGTCATAATATAATAGAGACAGTAGATCTAGCTGGTCTGTCATAATATAATAGAGACAGTAGATCTAGCTGGTCTGTCATAATATAATAGAGACAGTAGATCTAGCTGGTCTGTCATAATATAATAGAGACAGTAGATCTAGCTGGTCTGTCATAATATATCTAGCTGGTCTGTCATATATAAAATAGAGTAGATCTAGCTGGTCTGTCATAATATAATAGAGACAGTAGATCTAGCTGGTCTGTCATAATATAATAGAGACAGTAGATCTAGCTGGTCTGTCATAATTTTAATAGAGACAGTAGATCTAGCTGGTCTGTCATAATATAATAGAGACAGTAGATCTAGCTGGTCTGTCATAATATAATAGAGACAGTAGATCTAGCTGGTCTGTCATAATATAATAGAGACAGTAGATCTAGCTGGTCTGTCATAATATAATAGAGAGCAGTAGATCTAGCTGGTCTGTCATAATATAATAGAGACAGTAGATCTAGCTGGTCTGTCATAATATAATAGAGACAGTAGATCTAGCTGGTCTGTCATAATATAATAGAGACAGTAGATCTAGCTGGTCTGTCATATTATAATAGAGAGGATAGATCTAGCTGGTCTGTCATAATATAATAGAGAGAGTAGATCTAGCTGGTCTGTCATAATATAATAGAGACAGTAGATCTAGCTGGTTGTCATAATATAATAGAGACAGTAGATCTAGCTGGTCTGTCATATTATAATAGAGACAGTAGATCTAGCTGGTCTGTCATAATATAATAGAGACAGTAGATCTAGCTGGTCTGTCATAATATAATAGAGACAAAGAGACAGTAGATCTAGCTGGTCTATCATAATACAATAGAGACAGTAGATCTAGCTGGTCTGTCAAAATATAATAGAGACAGTAGATCTAGCTGGTCTGTCATAATATAATAGAGACAGTAGATCTAGCTGGTCTGTCATAATATAATAGAGACAGTAGATCTAGCTGGTCTGTCATAATATAATAGAGACAGTAGATCTAGCTGGTCTGTCATAATATAATAGAGACAGTAGATCTAGCTGGTCTGTAATATTATAATGGAGACAGTAGATCTAGCTGGTCTGTCATTATATAATAGAGATAGCAGATCTAGCTGGTCTGTCATAATATAATAGAGACAGTCGATCTTGCTGGTCTGTCATAATATAATAGAGAGTAGATCTAGCTGGTCTGTCATATTATAATAGAGACAGTAGATCTAGCTGGTCTGTCATAATATAATAAGAGACAGTAGTCTGTCATACTAGCTGGTCTGTCATAATATAATAGAGACAGTAGATCTAGCTGGTCTGTCATAATATAATAGAGACAGTAGATCTAGCTGGTCTGTCATAATATAATAGAGACAGTAGATCTAGCTGGTCTGTCATAATATAATAGAGACAGTAGATCTAGCTGGTCTGTCATAATATAATAGAGACAGTAGATCTAGCTGGTCTGTCATAATATAATAGAGACAGTAGATCTAGCTGGTCTGTCATAATATAATAGAGACAGTAGATCTAGCTGGTCTGTCATAATATAATAGAGACAGTAGATCTAGCTGGTCTGTCATAATATAATAGAGACAGTAGATCTAGCTGGTCTGTCATATATAATAGAGACAGTAGATCTAGCTGGTCTGTCATAATATAATAGAGACAGTAGATCTAGCTGGTCTGTCATATTATAATAGAGACAGTAGATCTAGCTGGTCTGTCATAATATAATAGAGACAGTAGATCTAGCTGGTCTGTCATAATATAATAGAGACAGTAGATCTAGCTGGTCTGTCATAATATAATAGAGACAGTAGATCTAGCTGGTCTGTCATAATATAATAGAGACAGTAGATCTAGCTGGTCTGTCATAATATAATAGAGACAAAGAGACAGTAGATAGCTGGTCTGTCATAATATAATAGAGACAGTAGATCTAGCTGGTCTGTCATAATATAATAGACAGTAGATCTAGCTGGTCTGTCATAATAAAATAGAGACAGTAGATCTAGCTGGTCTGTCATAATATAATAGAGACAGTAGATCTAGCTGGTCTGTCATAATATAATAGAGACAGTAGATCTAGCTGGTCTGTCATAATATAATAGAGACAGTAGATCTAGCTGGTCTGTCATAATATAATAGAGACAGTAGATCTAGCTGGTCTGTCATAATATAATAGAGACAGTAGATCTAGCTGGTCTGTCATATTATAATAGAGACAGTAGATCTAGCTGGTCTGTCATAATATAATAGAGACAGTAGATCTAGCTGGTCTGTCAAAATACAATAGAGACAGTAGATCTAGCTGGTCTGTCATAATATAATAGAGACAGTAGATCTAGCTGGTCTGTCATAATATAATAGAGACAGTAGATCTAGCTGGTCTGTCATAATATAATAGAGACAGTAGATCTAGCTGGTCTGTCATAATATAATAGAGACAGTAGATCTAGCTGGTCTGTCATAATATAATAGAGACAGTAGATCTAGCTGGTCTGTCATAATGTAATAGAGACAGTAGATCTAGCTGGTCTGTCATAATATAATAGAGACAGTAGATCTAGCTGGTCTGTCATAATATAAATAGAGACAGTAGAGATCTAGCTGGTCTGTCATAATATAATAGAGACAGTAGATCTAGCTGGTCTGTCATAATATAATAGAGACAGTAGATCTAGCTGGTCTGTCATAATATAATAGAGACAGTAGATCTAGCTGGTCTGTCATAATATAATAGAGACAGTCGATCTAGCTGGTCTGTCATAATACAATAGAGACAGTAGATCTAGCTGGAATGTCATAATATAATAGAGACAAAGAGACAGTAGATCTAGCTGGTCTATCATAATACAATATAGACAGTAGATCTAGCTGGTCTGTCATAGTAAAATAGAGACAGTAGATCTAGCTGGTCTGTCATATTATAATAGAGACAGTAGATCTAGCTGGTCTGTCATAATATAATAGAGACAGTAGATCTAGCTGGTCTGTCATAATATAATAGAGACCGTAGATCAAGCTGGTCTGCCATATTATAATAGAGACAGTAGATCTAGCTGGTCTGTCATAATATAATAAGATAGAGACAGAGACAGTAGATCTAGCTGGTCTGTCATAATATAATAGAGACAGTAGATCTAGCTGGTCTGTCATAATATAATAGAGACAGTAGATCTAGCTGGTCTGTCATAAATAATAATAGAGACAGTAGATCTAGCTGGTCTGTCATAATATAATAGAGACAGTAGATCTAGCTGGTCTGTCATAATATAATAGAGACAGTAGATCTAGCTGGTCTGTCATAATATAATAGAGACAGTAGATCTAGCTGGTCTGTCATAATATAATAGAGACAGTAGATCTAGCTGGTCTCTGTCATAATAGAGACAGTATAAGCTGGTCTGTCAGAGACAGTAGATCTAGCTGGTCTGTCATATATAATAGAGACAGTAGATCTAGCTGGTCTGTCATAATATAATAGAGACAGTAGAGACTAGCTGCTGGTCTGTCATAATATAATAGAGACAGTAGATCTAGCTGGTCTGTCATAATTATAATAGAGACAGTAGATCTAGCTGGTCTGTCATAATATAATAGAGACAGTAGATCTAGCTGGTCTGTCATATATAATAGAGACAGTAGATCTAGCTGGTCTGTCATAATATAATAGAGACAGTAGATCTAGCTGGTCTGTCATAATATAATAGAGACAGTAGATCTAGCTGGTCTGTCATATATAATAGAGACAGTAGATCTAGCTGGTCTGTCATATTATAATAGAGACAGTAGATATAGCTGGTCTGTCATAATATAATAGAGACAGTAGATCTAGCTGGTCTGTCATATATAATAGAGACAAAAGATCTAGCTGGTCTGTCATAATATAAAAGAGACAGTTATCTAGCTGGTCTGTCATAATATAATAGAGACAGTAGATCTAGCTGGTCTGTCATATTATAATAGAGACAGTAGATCTAGCTGGTCTGTCATAATATAATAGAGACAGTAGAACTAGCTGGTCTGTCATATTATAATAGAGACAGTAGATCTAGCTGGTCTGTCATATTATAATAGAGACAGTAGATATAGCTGGTCTGTCATAATATAATAGAGAGAGTAGAACTAGCTGGTCTGTCATGATATAATAGAGACAAAAGATCTAGCTGGTCTGTCATAATATAATAGAGACAGTAGATCTAGCTGGTCTGTCATAATATAATAGAGACAGTAGATCTAGCTGGTCTGTCATAATATAATAGAGACAGTAGATCTAGCTGGTCTGTCATAATATAATAGAGACAGTAGATATAGCTGGTCTGTCATAAATAATAATAGAGACAGTAGATCTAGCTGGTCTGTCATAATATAATAGAGACAGTAGATCTAGCTGGTCTGTCATAATATAATAGAGACAGTAGATCTAGCTGGTCTGTCATAATATAATAGAGACAGTAGATCTAGCTGGTCTGTCATAATATAATAGAGACAGTAGATCTAGCTGGTCTGTCATAATATAATAGAGACAGTAGATCTAGCTGGTCTGTAGATCTAGCTGGTCTGTCATAATATAATAGAGACAGTAGATCTAGCTGGTCTGTCATAATATAATAGAGACAGTAGATCTAGCTGGTCTGTCATAATAATAGAGACAGTAGATCTAGCTGGTCTGTCATAATATAATAGAGACAGTAGATCTAGCTGGTCTGTCATAATATAATAGAGAGACAGTAGATCTAGCTGGTCTGTCATAATATAATAGAGACAGTAGATCTAGCTGGTCTGTCATAATATAATAGAGACAGTAGATCTAGCTGGTCTGTCATAATATAATAGAGACAGTAGATCTAGCTGGTCTGTCATAATATAATAGAGACAGTAGATCTAGCTGGTCTGTCAAAATATAATAGAGACAGTAGATCTAGCTGGTCTGTCATAATATAATAGAGACAGTAGATCTAGCTGGTCTGTCATAATATAATAGAGACAGTAGATCTAGCTGGTCTGTCATAATATAATAGAGACAGTAGATCTAGCTGGTCTGTCATAAAATAATTAGAGACAGTAGATCTAGCTGGTCTGTCATAATATAACAGAGACATAGAGACAGTAGATCTAGCTGGTCTGTCATAATATAATAGAGACATAGAGAGAATAGATGTAGCTAGTCTGTCATAATATAATAGAGACAAAGACAGTAGATCTAGCTGGTCTGTCATTATATAGAGACAGTAGATCTAGCTGGTCTGTCATATTATAATAGACACTGTAGATCTAGCTGGCCTGTCATATTATAATAGAGACAGCAGATCTAGCTGGTCTGTCATAATATAATAGAAACAGTAGATCTAGCTGGTCTGTCATACTATAATAGAGACAGTAGATCTAGCTGGTCTGTCATAATGTAATAGAGACAGTAGATCTAGCTGGTCTGTCATATTATAATAGAGACAGTAGATCTAGCTGGTCTCTGTCATATTATAATAGAGACAGTAGATATAGCTGGTCTGTCATAATATAATAGAGACAGTAGATCTAGCTGGTCTGTCATATATAATAGAGACAGAAGATCTAGCTGGTCTGTCATAATATAAAAGTGACAGTTACCTAGCTGGTCTGTAATAATATAATAGAGACAGTAGATCTAGCTGCTCTGTCATAATATAATAGAGACAGTAGATCGAGCTGGCCTGTCATAATATAATAGAGACAGTATATCTAGCTGGTCTGTCATAATATAATAGAGACAGTCGATCTAGCTGGTCTGTCATATTATAACAGAGACAGTAGATATAGCTGGTCTGTCATAATATAATAGAGAGAGTAGAACTAGCTGGTCTGTCATGATATAATAGAGACAAAAGATCTAGCTGGTCTGTCATAATATAATAGAGACAGTTACCTAGCTGGTCTGTCATAATATAATAGAGACAGTAGATCTAGCTGGTCTGTCATGATATAATAGAGACAAAAGTTCTAGCTGGTCTGTCATAATATAAAAGAGACAGTTACCTAGCTGGTCTGTAATAATATAATAGAGACAGTAGATTTGGCTGGTCTGACATAATATCATAGAGACAGTAGATCTAGCTGGTCTGTCACATTATAATAGAGACAGTTACCTAGCTGGTCTGTCATAATATAATAGAGACAGCAGATCTAGCTGGTCTGTCATAATATAATAGAGACAGTAGATCTAGCTGGTCTGTCATAATACAATAGAGACAGTAGATCTAGCTGGAATGTCATAATATAATAGAGACAGTAGATATAGCTGGTCTGTCATATTATAATAGAGACAGTAGATCTAGCTGGTCTGTCATAATATAATAGAGACAGTAGATCTAGCTGGTCTATCATAATACAATAGAGACAGTAGATCTAGCTGGTCTGTCATAGTAAAATAGAGACAGTAGATCTAGCTGGTCTGTAAAATTTTAATAGAGACAGTATATCTAGCTGGTCTGTCATAATATAATAGAGACAGTAGATCTAGCTGGTCTGTCATAATATAATAGAGACAGTAGATCTAGCTGGTCTGTCATAATATAATAGAGACAGTAGATCTAGCTGGTCTGTCATAATATAATAGAGACAGTAGATCTAGCTGGTCTGTCATAATATAATAGAGACAGTAGATCTAGCTGGTCTGTCATAATATAATAGAGACAGTAGATCTAGCTGGTCTGTCATATTATAATAGAGACAGTAGATCTAGCTAGTCTGTCATATTATAACAGAGACAGTAGATATAGCTGGTCTGTCATAATATAATAGAGAGAGTAGAACTAGCTGGTCTGTCATGATATAATAGAGACAAAAGATCTAGCTGGTCTGTCATAATATAAAAGAGACAGTTACCTAGCTGGTCTGTCATAATATAATAGAGACAGTAGATCTAGCTGGTCTGTCATAATATAATAGAGACAGTAGATCTAGCTGGTCTGTCATAATATAATAGAGACAGTAGATCTAGCTGGTCTGTCATAATATAATAGAGACAGTAGATCTAGCTGGTCTGTCATAGTAAAATAGAGACAGTAGATCTAGCTGGTCTGTCATAATATAATAGAGAGAGTAGAACTAGCTGGTCTGTCATGATATAATAGAGACAAAAGATCTAGCTGGTCTGTCATAATATAAAAGTGACAGTTACCTAGCTGGTCTGTAATAATATAATAGAGACAGTAGATCTAGCTGCTCTGTCATGATATAATAGAGACAAAAGTTCTAGCTGGTCTGTCATAATATAAAAGAGACAGTTACCTAGCTGGTCTGTAATAATATAATAGAGACAGTAGATTTGGCTGGTCTGACATAATATCAATAGAGACAGTAGATCTAGCTGGTCTGTCACATTATAATAGAGACAGTTACCTAGCTGGTCTGTCATAATACAATAGAGACAGTAGAACTAGCTGGTCTGTCATATTATAATAGAGACAGTAGATCTAGCTGGTCTGTCATAATATAATAGAGACAGTAGAACTAGCTGGTCTGTCATGATATAATAGAGACAGTAGATATAGCTGGTCTGTCATATTATAATAGAGACAGTAGATCTAGCTGGTCTGTCATAATATAATAGAGACAGTAGATCTAGCTGGTCTGTCATAATATAACAGAGACAAAGAGACAGTAGATCTAGCTGGTCTATCATAATACAATATAGACAGTAGATCTAGCTGGTCTGTCATATTAAAATAGAGACAGTAGATCTAGCTGGTCTGTAAAATTTTAATAGAGACAGTATATCTAGCTGGTCTGTCATAATATAATAGAGACAGTAGATCTAGCTGGTCTGTCATATTATAATAGAGACAGTAGATCTAGCTGGTCTGTCATAATATAATAGAGACAGCTGGATCTAGCTGGACAGTAGATCTAGCTGGTCATCATATATATAATAGAGACAAAGAGACAGTAGATCTAGCTGGTCTGTCATAATATAATAGAGACAGTAGATCTAGCTGGTCTGTCATAATATAATAGAGACAGTAGATCTAGCTGGTCTGTCATATTATAATAGAGACAGTAGATCTAGCTGGTCTGTCATAATATAATAGAGACAGTAGATCTAGCTGGTCTGTCATAATATAATGGAGAATGTAGATCTACCTGGTCTGTCATAATATAATAGAGACATTAGATCTAGCTGGTCTGTCATAATATAATAGAGACAGTAGATCTAGCTGGTCTGTCATATTATAATAGAGAAAGAAGATCTAGCTGGTCTGTCATAATATAATAGAGACAGTAGATCTAGCTGGTCTGTCAAAATACAATAGAGACAGTAGATCTAGCTGGTCTGTCATAATATAATGGAGAAAGTAGATCTACCTGGTCTGTCATAATATAATAGAGACAGTAGATCTAGCTGGTCTGTCATAATATAATAGAGACAGTAGATCTAGCTGGTCTGTCATAATATAATAGAGACAGTAGATCTAGCTGGTCTGTCATAATATAATAGAGACAGTAGATCTAGCTGGTCTGTCATATTATAATAGAGACAGTAGATCTAGCTGGTCTGTCATAATATAATAGAGACAGTAGATCTAGCTGGTCTGTCATAATATAATAGAGACAGTAGATCTAGCTGGTCTGTCATAGTATAATAGAGACAGTAGATCTAGCTGGTCTGTCATAATATAATAGAGACAGTAGATCTAGCTGGTCTGTCATAATATAATAGAGACAGTAGATCTAGCTGGTCTGTCATAATATAATAGAGACAGTAGATCTAGCTGGTCTGTCATAATATAATAGAGACAGTAGATCTAGCTGGTCTGTCATAATATATAAGAGAGAGTAGATCTAGCTGGTCTGTCATAATATAAAAGAGACAGAGACAGTAGATCCAGCTGGTCTGTCATATTATAATAGAGACAGTAGATCTAGCTGGTCTGTCATAATATAATAGAGACAGTAGATCTAGCTGGTCTGTCATAATATAATTTAGACAGTAGATCTAGCTGGTTTGTCATAATATAATTTAGACAGTAGATCTAGCTGGTCTGTCATAATATAATAGAGACAGTAGATCTAGCTGGTCTGTCATATTATAATAGAGACAGTAGATCTAGCTGGTCTGTCATAATATAATAGAGACAGTAGATCTAGCTGGTCTGTCATAATATAATAGAGACAGTAGATCTAGCTGGTCTGTCATAATATAATAGACACAGTAGATCTAGCTGGTCTGTCATAATATAATAGAGACAGTAGATCTAGCTGGTCTGTCATAATATAATAGAGACAGTAGATCTAGCTGGTCTGTCATAATATAATAGACAGTAGATTTAGCTGTTCTGTCATAAAATAAGACACAGTAGATCTTCCTGGTCTGTCAAAATATAAGAGAAAGTAGATCTAGCAGGTCTGTCATAATATAATAGAGACAGTAGATCTAGCAGGTCTGTCATAATATAATAGAGACAGTAGATCTAGCTGGTCTGTCATAATATAATAGACAGTAGATCTAGCTGGTCTGTCATAATTCAATAGAGACAGTAGATCTAGCTGGTATGTCATAATACAATAGAGACAGTAGATCTAGCTGGTCTGTCATAATATAATAGAGACAGTAGATCTAGCTGGTCTGTCATAATATAATAGAGACAGTAGATCTAGCTGGTCTGTCATAATATAATAGAGACAGTAGATCTAGCTGGTCTGTCATAATATAATAGAGACAGTAGATCTAGCTGGTCTGTCATAATATAATAGAGACAGTAGATCTAGCTGGTCTGTCATAATATAATAGAGACAGTAGATCTAGCTGGTCTGTCATAATATAATAGAGACAGTAGATCTAGCTGGTCTGTCATATATAATAGAGACAGTAGATCTAGCTGGTCTGTCATAATATAATAGAGACAGTAGATCTAGCTGGTCTGTCATAATATAATAGAGACAGTAGATCTAGCTGGTCTGTCATATAATAATAGAGACAGTAGATCTAGCTGGTCTGTCATAATATAATAGAGACAGTAGATCTAGCTGGTCTGTCATAATATAATAGAGACAGTAGATCTAGCTGGTCTGTCATAATATAATGGAGACAGTAGATCTAGCTGGTCTGTCATACTATAATAGAGACAGCAGATCTAGCTGGTCTGTCATAATATAATGGAGATAATATAATAGACAGTCTAGCTGGTCTGTCATAATATAATAGAGACAGTAGATCTAGCTGGTCTGTCATAATATAATAGAGACAGTAGATCTAGCTGGTCTGTCATAATATAATAGAGACAGTAGATCTAGCTGGTCTGTCATAATATAATAGAGACAGTAGATCTAGCTGGTCTGTCATAATATAATAGAGACAGTAGATCTAGCTGGTCTGTCATAATATAATAGAGACAGTAGATCTAGCTGGTCTGTCATAATATAATAGAGACAGTAGATCTAGCTGGTCTGTCATAATATAATAGAGACAGTAGATCTAGCTGGTCTGTCATAATATAATAGAGACAGTAGATCTAGCTGGTCTGTCATAATATAATAGAGACAGTAGATCTAGCTGGTCTGTCATAATATAATAGAGACAGTAGATCTAGCTGGTCTGTCATCTAATAGAGACAGTAGATCTAGCTGGTCTGTCATAATATAATAGAGACAGTAGATCTAGCTGGTCTGTCATAATATAATAGAGACAGTAGATCTAGCTGGTCTGTCATAATATAATAGAGACAGTAGATCTAGCTGGTCTGTCATAATATAATAGAGACAGTAGATCTAGCTGGTCTGTCATAATATAATAGAGACAGTAGATCTAGCTGGTCTGTCATAATATAATAGAGACAGTAGATCTAGCTGGTCTGTCATAATATAATAGAGACAGTAGATCTAGCTGGTCTGTCATAATATATAAGACAGTAGATCTAGCTGGTCTGTCATAATATAATAGAGACAGTAGATCTAGCTGGTCTGTCATAATATAATAGAGACAGTAGATCTAGCTGGTCTGTCATAATATAATAGAGACAGTAGATCTAGCTGGTCTGTCATAATATAATAGAGACAGTAGATCTAGCTGGTCTGTCATAATATAATAGAGACAGTAGATCTAGCTGGTCTGTCATAATATAATAGAGACAGTAGATCTAGCTGGTCTGTCATAATATAATAGAGACAGTAGATCTAGCTGGTCTGTCATAATATAATAGAGACAGTAGATCTAGCTGGTCTGTCATAATATAATAGAGACAGTAGATCTAGCTGGTCTGTCATAATATAATAGAGACAGTAGATCTAGCTGGTCTGTCATAATATAATAGAGACAGTAGATCTAGCTGGTCTGTCATAATATAATAGAGACAGTAGATCTAGCTGGTCTGTCATAATATAATAGAGACAGTAGATCTAGCTGGTCTGTCATAATATAATAGAGACAGTAGAACTAGCTGGTCTGACATAATATAATAGAGACAGTAGATCTAGCTGGTCTGTCATATTATAATAGAGACAGTAGATATAGCTGGTCTGTCATAATATAATATAGAGAGTAGAACTAGCTGGTCTGTCATGATATAATAGAGACAAAAGATCTAGCTGGTCTGTCATAATATAAAAGAGACAGTTACCTAGCTGGTCTGTAATAATATAATAGAGACAGTAGATTTGGCTGGTCTGACATAATATCATAGAGACAGTAGATCTAGCTGGTCTGTCACATTATAATAGAGACAGTTATCTAGCTGGTCTGTCATAATATAATAGAGACAGTAGATCTAGCTGGTCTGTCATAATATAATAGAGACAGTAGATCTAGCTGGTCTGTCATAATATAATAGAGACAGTAGATCTAGCTGGTCTGTCATAATATAATAGAGACAGTAGATATAGCTGGTCTGTCATATTATAATAGAGACAGTAGATCTAGCTGGTCTGTCATAATATAATAGAGACAGTAGATCTAGCTGGTCTGTCATAATATAATAGAGACAAAGAGACAGTAGATCCAGCTGGTCTGTCATAGTAAAATAGAGACAGTAGAGCTAGCTGGTCTGTAAAATTTTAATAGAGACAGTATATCTAGCTGGTCTGTCATAATATAATAGAGACAGTAGATCTAGCTGGTCTGTCAAAATATAATAGAGACAGTAGATCTAGCTGGTCTGTCATAATATAATAGAGACAGTAGATCTAGCTGGTCTGTCATAATATAATAGAGACAGTAGATCTAGCTGGTCTGTCATATTATAATAGAGACAGTAGATCTAGCTGGTCTGTCATATTATAATAGAGACAGTAGATATAGCTGGTCTGTCATGATATAATATAGAGAGTAGAACTAGCTGGTCTGTCTCAATATAATAGAGACAAAAGATCTAGCTGGTCTGTCATAATATAAAAGAGACAGTTACCTAGCTGGTCTGTCATAATATAATAGAGACAGCAGATCTAGCTGGTCTGTCATATTATAATAGAGACAGTAGATCTAGCTGGTCTGTCATATTATAATAGAGACAGTAGATCTAGCTGGTCTGTCATAATATAATAGAGACAGTAGATCTAGCTGGTCTGTCATAATATAATAGAGACAGTAAATCTAGCTGGTCTGTCATAATATAATAGAGACAGTAGATCTAGCTGGTCAGTAGTAATATAATAGAGACAGAAGATCTAGCTGGTCTGTCATAATATAAAAGTGACAGTTACCTAGCTGGTCTGTAATAATATAATAGAGACAGTAGATCTAGCTGCTCTGTCATAATATAATAGAGACAGTAGATCGAGCTGGTCTGTCATAATATAAAAGAGACAGTTACCTAGCTGGTCTGTAATAATATAATAGAGACAGTAGATTTGGCTGGTCTGACATAATATCATAGAGACAGTAGATCTAGCTGGTCTGTCACATTATAATAGAGACAGTTACCTAGCTGGTCTGTCATAATATAATAGAGACAGCAGATCTAGCTGGTCTGTCATAATATAATAGAGACAGTAGATCTAGCTGGTCTGTCATAATATAATAGAGACAGTAGATCTAGCTGGTCTGTCATAATATAATAGAGACAGTAGATCTAGCTGGTCTGTCATATTATAATAGAGACAGTAGATCCAGCTGGTCTGTCATAATATAATAGAGATGGTAGATCTAGCTGGTCTGTCATAATATAATAGAGACAAAGAGACAGTAGATCTAGCTGGTCTGTCATAGCAAAATAGAGACAGTAGATCTAGCTGGTCTGTAAAATTATAATAGAGACAGTAAATCTAGCTGGTCCTTCATAATATAATAGAAACAGTAGATCTAGCTGGTCAGTCATAATATAATAGAGACAGAAGATCTAGCTGGTCTGTCAAAATACAATAGAGACAGTAGATCTAGCTGGTCTGTCATAATATAATAGAGACAGTCTGTCATAATATAATAGAGACAGTATATCTAGCTGGTCTGTCATAATATAATAGAGACAGTCGATCTAGCTGGTCTGTCATATTATAATAGAGACAGTAGATCTAGCTAGTCTGTCATATTATAACAGAGACAGTAGATATAGCTGGTCTGTCATAATATAATAGAGAGAGTAGAACTAGCTGGTCTGTCATGATATAATAGAGACAAAAGATCTAGCTGGTCTGTCATAATATAAAAGTGACAGTTACCTAGCTGGTCTGTAATAATATAATAGAGACAGTAGATCTAGCTGCTCTGTCATAATATAATAGAGACAGCAGATCTAGCTGGCCTGTCATAATATAATAGAGACAGTAGATCTAGCTGGTCTATCATAATACAATAGAGACAGTAGATCTAGCTGGTCTGTCATAGTAAAATAGAGACAGTAGATCTAGCTGGTCTGTCATAATATAATAGAGAGAGTAGAACTAGCTGGTCTGTCATGATATAATAGAGACAAAAGATCTAGCTGGTCTGTCATAATATAAAAGTGACAGTTACCTAGCTGGTCTGTAATAATATAATAGAGACAGTAGATCTAGCTGCTCTGTCATGATATAATAGAGACAAAAGTTCTAGCTGGTCTGTCATAATATAAAAGAGACAGTTACCTAGCTGGTCTGTAATAATATAATAGAGACAGTAGATTTGGCTGGTCTGACATAATATCATAGAGACAGTAGATCTAGCTGGTCTGTCACATTATAATAGAGACAGTTACCTAGCTGGTCTGTCATAATATAATAGAGACAGCAGATCTAGCTGGTCTGTCATAATATAATAGAGACAGTAGATCTAGCTGGTCTGTCATAATACAATAGAGACAGTAGATCTAGCTGGAATGTCATAATATAATAGAGACAGTAGATATAGCTGGTCTGTCATATTATAATAGAGACAGTAGATCTAGCTGGTCTGTCATAATATAATAGAGACAGTAGATCTAGCTGGTCTGTCATAATATAATAGAGACAAAGAGACAGTAGATCCAGCTGGTCTGTCATAGTAAAATAGAGACAGTAGAGCTAGCTGGTCTGTAAAATTTTAATAGAGACAGTATATCTAGCTGGTCTGTCATAATATAATAGAGACAGTAGATCTAGCTGGTCTGTCAAAATACAATAGAGACAGTAGATCGAGCTGGTCTGTCATAATATAATAGAGACAGTATATCTAGCTGGTCTGTCATAATATAATAGAGACAGTAGATCTAGCTGGTCTGTCATAATATAATAGAGACAGTAGATCTAGCTGGTCTGTCATAGTAAAATGTTTGTTACAACTTGGGGAAGCTCAAGGGAGACGGTGTGGCCACATTACCATAACGCTGTTTATATAACAGCCTCAGATATGAGGTTTACATCTAATTGTTGCATAAGATGAATGAGTGAGTATGATACTGTTTACACAATTTTAGAATGCGATTTTGTACTGTTTAATGAAGGAAAACTCAGAAAGGGAATTGGAGTTAGGGTCAGGCATCCTGGAACAGCCCTTTTCTGCAATTCTGAATAAAACCCAACTTTGAGAAATGATCACCAGACCATGTTTCTCTCAATAATGGGAGTACAAAGGTTGCAGACCATTGCTGAATCTTTTAACCATACCACGTGGTTAAACTCTTAGACTATCGATACCGACAGAATAAGAACAAGTCTTTAGTATTAATTACTAGTCTGCAGCTTGGAATTCGGTATCATTGAACGCGAAGAACGACAACTGCCGGAACATCCATTCTACAACAACATGAATGAATGTCGCTCTGAACTATCCCCTCTAACCAGAGACAGAGAGACGGACAAAACTCTCGAACAGAAACAAACTTTTCAACAAAGACCCCGACGACACACTGAGCGTAAATATATATATTGATTGCTATTGTTCCCGAATGGGTGAGCGTTCATGTGCAAAGGATTAGCATTTCAATTGTCATAAGTATCAACTTTGTAGCGTCTCATCTCAGTTGACCCCTACTTCTCCTCAGGACTGAGGGGTAGCACAGGACTGAGATGTAGCTCAGGACTGAGATGTAGCTCAGAACTGAGAGGTAGCTCAGGCTGATTGACAGCTCTGGCAGCTTCTGGCTGAATGGCGGCTCTGGCGGATCCAGGCTGAATGGCGGCTCTGGCGGATCCTGGCTGAATGGCGGCTCTGGCGCATCCTGGCTGAATGGCGGCTCTGGCGGATCCTGGCTGAATGGCGGCTCTGGCGGATCCTGGCTGAATGGCGGCTCTGGCGCATCCTGGCTGAATGGCGGCTCTGGCGGATCCTGGCTGAATGGCGGCTCTGGCGGATCCTGGCTGAATCCTGGCTGACTGGCGGATCCTGGCTGACTGGCGGATCCTGGCTGACGGGAGACTCTGGCGGCTCCGGACAGGCGGGAGACTCTGGCGGCTCCGGACAGGCGGGAGACTCTGGCTGGACAGGCGGGAGACTCTGGCGGCTCCGGACAGACGGGAGACTCTGGCGGCTCCGGACAGGCGGGAGACTCTGGCGGCTCCGGACAGGCGGGAGACTCTGGCGGCTCCGGACAGGCGGGAGACTCTGGCGGCTCCGGACAGACGGGAGACTCTGGCGGCTCCGGACAGACGGGAGACTCTGGCGGCTCCGGACAGACGGGAGACTCTGGCGGCTCCGGACAGACGGGAGACTCTGGCGGCTCCGGACAGACGGGAGACTCTGGCGGCTCCGGACAGACGGGAGACTCTGGCGGCTCCGGACAGACGGGAGACTCTGGCGGCTCCGGACAGACGGGAGACTCTGGCGGCTCCGGACAGACGGGAGACTCTGGCGGCTCCGGACAGACGGGAGACTCTGGCGGCTCCGGACAGACGGGAGACTCTGGCGGCTCCGGACAGACGGGAGACTCTGGCGGCTCCGGACAGACGGGAGACTCTGGCGGCTCCGGACAGACGGGAGACTCTGGCGGCTCCGGACAGACGGGAGACTCTGGCGGCTCCGGACAGACGGGAGACTCTGGCGGCTCCGGACAGACGGGAGACTCTGGCGGCTCCGGACAGACGGGAGACTCTGGCGGCTCCGGACAGACGGGAGACTCTGGCGGCTCCGGACAGACGGGAGACTCTGGCGGCTCCGGACAGACGGGAGACTCTGGCGGCTCCGGACAGACGGGAGACTCTGGCGGCTCCGGACAGACGGGAGACTCTGGCGGCTCCGGACAGACGGGAGACTCTGGCGGCTCCGGACAGACGGGAGACTCTGGCGGCTCCGGACAGACGGGAGACTCTGGCGGCTCCGGACAGACGGGAGACTCTGGCGGCTCCGGACAGACGGGAGACTCTGGCGGCTCCGGACAGACGGGAGACTCTGGCGGCTCCGGACAGACGGGAGACTCTGGCGGCTCCGGACAGACGGGAGACTCTGGCGGCTCCGGACAGACGGGAGACTCTGGCGGCTCCGGACAGACGGGAGACTCTGGCGGCTCCGGACAGACGGGGAGACTCTGGCGGCTCCGGACAGACGGGAGACTCTGGCGGCTCCGGACAGACGGGAGACTCTGGCGGCTCCGGACAGACGGGAGACTCTGGCGGCTCCGGACAGACGGGAGACTCTGGCGGCTCCGGACAGACGGGAGACTCTGGCGGCTCCGGACAGACGGGAGACTCTGGCGGCTCCGGACAGACGGGAGACTCTGGCGGCTCCGGACAGACGGGAGACTCTGGCGGCTCCGGACAGACGGGAGACTCTGGCGGCTCCGGACAGACGGGAGACTCTGGCGGCTCCGGACAGACGGGAGACTCTGGCGGCTCCGGACAGACGGGAGACTCTGGCGGCTCCGGACAGACGGGAGACTCTGGCGGCTCCGGACAGACGGGAGACTCTGGCGGCTCCGGACAGACGGGAGACTCTGGCGGCTCCGGACAGACGGGAGACTCTGGCGGCTCCGGACAGACGGGAGACTCTGGCGGCTCCGGACAGACGGGAGACTCTGGCGGCTCCGGACAGACGGGAGACTCTGGCGGCTCCGGACAGACGGGAGACTCTGGCGGCTCCGGACAGACGGGGCGCACTGTAGGCCTGGTGCGTGGTGCCGGCGCTGGTGGTACTGGGACCTCAGGGCGAGTGCGGGGAGGAGGAACAGGGAGTACTGGGCTCTGGACACGCACAGGAAGCCTGGAGCGTGGAGGTGGCACTGGATAGACCGGACCGTGCAGGCGCACTGGAGCTCTTGAGCACCGAGCCTGCCCAACCTTACCTGGTTGAATGCTCCCGGTCGCCCTGCCAGTGCGGAGAGGTGGAATAGCCCGCACTGGGCTGTGCAGGCGAACCGGGGACACCATGCGTAAGGCTGGTGCCATGTACGCCGGCCCAAGGAGACGCACTGGAGACCAGATGAGTAGAGCCGGCTTCATGGCACTTGGCTCGATGCCCACTCTAGCCCGGCCGATACGAGGAGCTGGTATGTACCGCACCGGGCTATGCACCCGCACTGGGGACACCGTACGCTCCACAGCATAACACGGTGCCTGCCCTGTCTCTCTCGCTCTCCGGTAAGCACAGGAAGTTGGCGCAGGTCTCCTACCTGGCTTCGCCATACTTCCTGTGTGCCACCCCCCAAGAAATTTTAGGGGCTGACTCTCGGGCTTCCTACCGCGCCGCCGTGCTCGTTTCTCCAACTCCATTCTCCTATAACCCTCCTCGCACTGCTCCAGCGAATCCCAGGCGGGCTCCGGCACTCTCCCTGGGTCGACCGCCCATCTCTTCCCAAGTCGTATAGTCCAGATTCTGCTTCTCTTGCTGTTGTTGCTGCTGCTGCTGCTGCTGCTGCTTTTCTCCACGCCGTTTGGTCCTGTTGTGGTGGATGATTCTGTCACGGCTTTCTTCCTGGGAAGGAGAGGCGGACCAAAACGCAGCGTGGTTATAGTTCATGGTTCTTTAATAAGAGACACTTAACATGAACTAACTACAAAACAATAAACGTGAAAACCGAAACAGTCCTAACTGGTGCAGAAAACACAAAGACAGGAAACAATCACCCACAAAATACCCAAAGAATATGGCTGCCTAAATATGGCTCATAATCAGAGACAACGATAAACAGCTGCCTCTGATTGAGAACCAATCCAGGCAACCATAGATTTACCTAGACACCTAAAATAACACAACCCCATAAATCTACAAAAACCCCTACACAAGAAAAAACACATATATCACCCATGTCGCACCCTGGCCTAACCAAAATAATAAAGAAAACAAAGATAACTAAGGCCAGGGTGTGACACCCCTTTTGTCTAACAAGCTGCCATGCCGGTTTAGCTACTAGGGCAAATTCCCCTATCCTTTCTTGTAACCATATTTACCTTGTTTGTTTGTTCATGCATTTCGGTGAATTACTCAGTTAGTAATTAATAAATGATTTAAGACAATTGATGTATGGATGACTCATAGTGAAGACTGGGTTCGTGCAGATAACCAACAATTTAAGACGTTTGGAATGAGACTAACGTGAGGTAAAGTAATTCATTAATTCGAAGACTAATTGATCAGATAGAATATCTGAAAAGTTATTTTAGGAAATGATAACTTTGTAATCTGAATATTTTCCCTGGTGCCCCGACTTCCTAGTTAATTACAGTTACATAATTAATCAATTTGATCGCGTAATACTAATTACAGAGAATCTTTGATAAAAACGAAACATCTTCATTTAATGATAGTAAAGACACGACAGAAGCGTGGATCATCATTATTTGGTCTGTAAGGTTAATGAGCCAAATCTGTTTGTGGTCCAATAACACATTTAAAATCATCCATCTACCTCGATGATCTAGTTGGACAATTTGCACATTAGGATCAAAATGACTGTTAATCAATATCATCACCCCTTTTGAGTTTCTTTGTCGATGGGAGAAGTATATTTCACCTCCCCAGTCCATTTTTCACACATCATCTAAAACTGTTGAATGAGTTTCCTGTTAATATATATATTCCTTCTCTTTGAGCCAGGTAAATATTGTTAATCTTTTCTTATCTGCTAGGCCGTTACAATTATAACTGGCTATACCTATTTCACCATTTACCACAATGCACTGGCATATTACATCATTTATGCAGCAGCATACAATACATTTTTGGACTCACCTTGTGCTGTGCTCACTTGAACAGGAAGGTGGCGCAGCAGTTGTTCTTGTGGGCACATTTTGTCATCAATGTCTGGCATTCTCTGGATTTATGGTCCTTTCAAGACAACAGGGAACTCAGAGAAAACCAAGGTTGAATCATGAAATTTGTGATCTTCAGGTCGGAGCTCTTGAAAGAGGTTTGAATTCCCGACTTGGAATTCCGAGTTGGATGACTGTTCAAAACGTATTTTCCCAGAGTTTCCAGTTTTCTTGAAGTCACTGAAGTCTGAGATTTCCCAGTTCTGAGTTTTCAGTTGTTCTGAAAGCGTCAGAAGTCATGCTGGATTGACAGCATGGCCAATGTTGAACGTTTCTCCTTTTAAGCCTGGAAAAGAGACCCTTAAACCCAGATTTGGGACCACACACCCACTCGACTGAATAGCAGGCTAGTGATTGCTTTGCATTGCTTACAGTTAGCCACTGTTTCCTTCCAAGCCACTCATTGTTGAATTTGCTATTTCTAACTTGTGTAACGTTTATGTCCAATGGCCGATGAGCACTGATAAGTTTTATCTATAATTTCTCTTCATATGACAAGGATTTTCCAGTAGATTGTCGACTTGATTCGATGATGATGACTGCTTGCTAAGATTTTGAAAGTACGTTGACATGATCAGTCCAATCAAAGCTACGGTAGATATATAACGTGATTTGACATTTTATCTGTGGCCAATGACCTTGAGCCTTCTTGGATGGGCACTTCTAATGTAACTCTATAGCAGCACACAAGGGGGCTTGAATTTGAGCTCTCCACATAGATTTTGGGGTGATTTGAGAATAAGGCTGTGACGTTACAAAATGTGGAAAAAGTCAAGGGGTCTGAATACTTTCCAAATGCACTGTACGGGCCATCCGAGATTACCTAAAAAAACAGGCCACTTCGATAGAGCTATGGCCAGATCTGACTTTTTTGTACCAGGTTAGGAGAATTTTCACCACAGGTTAAGAGAATAAGGTTAAGGTTAGGAAAGAAAATTGGTGGTTGTCCTATTTCACACATACAAGGTTAGATGAAAATGTAAGAGGCGAGAGGGTTTACTCCACCCAAAATCTGTCCACGAAAATAAGACCATGAAGTGAGGAAGTATGTTGCATTGAGAAATCCCATGCAGCCTTCAAGTTGAAACACTGGAATGTGAGATGTGATCATCTCAATTATTATTTCCAATCATTATTTCCTTGAATGATTTTTCAATTTGAGCTTCATTACTTCTATGTAGCCTTAATTTTCTGAATTTCTAACAATTGGGTGGGTGTGGCTTCGTGACAAAGAGCAGCTGCTCACCGATTTGACGGTTCCCGCACAGTTCTCCCTTCAAAACATCATCCATGCGGCCGCCTAACCAGTTAATACTTCATCTGATTGAATTTAGGCCTCATGCTCTTTAAGCTAATTCAGTGATGTTTGTGTTCCGGTGGATTTACCTGAATAATGTATTTATGTATAAATGTGATATTTTGTTTAAAGAATTTATTAAATAAATGTAAGTACTGTTCAGAAAGCCGGTGGGACAGTAGAGCACTAGTGTCATAGTGGGTCAGTTACAACACTGGTTCAGATCTTATAAAGAAAAATACAACAATTTTATTAACTTGAGAGAATTCTACGTAGACGTACAGACACAAGTTCAGACAAATCAATTAAACCAAGTTGACAAAGCAGAGCCATACAGAGACAAAGCATTTAAACCAAGTTGACAAAGCAGAGCCATACAGAGACAAACCATTTAAACCAAGTTGACAAAGCATTTAAACCAAGTTGACAAACCATTTAAACCAAGTTGACAAAGCAAAGCCATACAGAGACGAATTTTGAAGTACTGCTCCAATGTCGCATTTCTTCAGTGATGCATCTATCTCGATCAACAAACCACCTCAACCATTGTTCAGTCAATACTGAGAAATGGTTTCAGTACCTGTATAGTGAGTCTACATGTAGACTATCTGGACAGAGAGAGTGCTACTGTAATGTACAGGTTAAAGGGATACGTTGGGATTTTGACAATGAAGCCAGTTCTCTACTTCCCCAGTCAGATAAAAATGGTGTCCAGGGGTTCATGTCTGTGTGCAGTTTGAAGGAAGTTGCTAACTAGAGTCAGGACAATGGACAGGAAGTACAGTGCCTTCGGAAAGTATTCAGACCCCTCGACTTTACACATTTTGTTACGTTAGCCTTATTCAAAAATAGATTAAATAAATAACCATTCTCAGCAATCTACACCCAATACCGTCAAAGCGGAAATAGGTTTAGACATTTTTGCAAATGTATTAAAAATAAAAACGGAAATAACTTATTTACATAAGTATTCAGACCCTTTGCTATGAGACTAAATTGAGCTCAGGTGCATCCTGTTTCCATTGACCATCCTTGAGATGTTTCTACAACTTGATTGAAAAAACAAATCAAGTTTCACACAGGAAGATTGTGTCGAGGCACAGATCTGAGGAAGGGTACCAATAAATGTCTGCAGCGTTGAAGGTCCCCAAGAACACAGTGACTAACCAGTGCCCCCGCACATCGACTCTGTACCGGTACCCCCTGTATATAGCTTCGCTATTGATATTTTATTGCTGCTCTTTAATTATTTGTTTATTTATTTAAAAAATGTTTTTGAAATGTTGGCTTTTTAAAAATTAAATCTGCATTGTTGGTTAAGGGCTTGTAAGTAAGCATTTCACTGTAAGGTCTACACACCTGTTGTATTCGGCGCATGTGACTACAATTTGAGTCGAGGCTGTAATGGCTGCCAAAGGTGCTTCAACAAAGTACTGAATACTTACGTAAATGCAATACGTTTTTATTTTTAATACATTTGCCAAAATTTCTAAAAACCTGTTTTTGCTTTGTCATTATGGGGTATTGTGATGTCATTATGGGGTGTATATTGATGAGGAAAGACAACAATATAATCCATTTTAGAATAAGTCTGTAACGTAACAAAATGTGGAAAAAGTCAAGGGGTCTGAATACTTTCCGGATGCTCTGTATATGATATCAGCTAGCATGACCTCTGACTTCCTACCTACTGAATGCAGAGACATAAAAAACACATCCACATGGTAATCATCTGACTCTGGGGAAGTCAATAAATGGTCAAAATCCCAAAGTATGCTGTTAACTCCAGGTGGCAGATGATGGACAGTTGAATCTGTTTGGTCACGTTTCCTTCATCCTCCACTCCTCAACCCGCCGTCTTCTACCTCACATCATGTCCAGCTGTAGGGAGAGGAGATAAACCATGGTAGAGAAGTCACATATACAACTGTTGATCTTGTAGATGTGAAGCCGCCAACCCCCACGAACACACTTTCTCCCTGAAAATGTAACCACAAAAGATTAACACTCACCAAGTCGTCCACATCTCCTGTATCGTCCACCACAGCTGCAACTAGCTCCTCTTTCTTCTCCCCTGCAGTCAGGAACTAAGGACAGAGTCAGGCTTCAATCAGGAAATAGGACTGGACAACTTCTCGTTAGTCATTTTACAACCACTCAGATATACCGACCAAAAATATACACGCAACAATTTCAAAGACTTTACTGAGTTACAGTTCATATAAGGAAATCAGTCAATTGAAATCAATTCATTAGGCCCTAATCTATGGATTTTACATGACTGGGCAGGGGTGTAGCCATGGGTGGGCCTGGGATGGCAAAAGCTCACCCGCTAGGGAGGCAGGTCTAGCCAATTATAATCAGTTTTCCCCACAGACAAAAAAATACTCCTCAGCACCCCCCTTCAGACGATCCCACAGGTGAGGAAGCGTGTGGAGATCCTGGGCTGGCGTGGTTACACGTGGTCTGCGGGTGAGGCCAAATACTCTAAAATGACGTTGGAGGTGGCTTACGGTAGAGAAATTAACATAAAATCATCCGGCAACAGCTGTTGGACATTCTTGCAGTAAGCATGCCAATTGCACACTCCCTCAAAACTTGAGACATCTGTGGCGTTGTACTTTTTAGAGTGGCCTATTATACACACTGTGTGTAATGATCACGCTGTTTAATCAACTTCCTTGATATGCCACACCTGTCAGGTGGATGGATTATCTTGGCGAAGGAGAAATGCTCACTAACAGTGATGAAAACACATTTGTGCACAAAATTTGAGCGAAATAAGCTTTTTGTGTGTGTATGGAACATTTCTGGGATCTTTTATTTCAGCTCATGAATCCAACACTTTACATGTTGCCTTTATATTTTTGTGGGTCTGTTAATTTCAAATGAACCATTCTAACGCCTGGTTACCCCGGAGGAAGGTAGTTAGCTGGTTCTCCTGTACCTGCTTGGCATCATGACTCGAGAACGTGCTCCCGTCAACTTCGTCCTTGTTGATCAGGGTCAGGGCATCTGTTAATCAATACCACAATTAATAACCTGCTCACATAACGCTGCTTTAATAAAGAGCGTTAACATGAGGCCTGCTATTGTACCTTGGACTAGCATGTCCCAGAATTCCTGAAGGCCTCTAACAGGAATACTGGTCTTCAGAGACTGGATGTAGCTGTTGTAGTGATCAGCATTCCCAACCTGAAGAAAGAGTTACAATAGGAGATCCACATTACCTACCTACCTACCTACCTACCTACCTACCTACCTACCTACCTACCTACCTACCTACCGGAGAGGGAGGTACAATAAGAGATCCACATGACCTACCTACCTACCGGAGAGGGAGGTACAATAGGAGATCCACATTATCTACCTACCGGAGAGGGAGGTTCAATAGGAGATCCACATGACCTACCTGCCTACCTACCTACCTACCTACAATAGGAGATCCACATTACTGTTATGAATTTTATGTATAATGACTAAATGATGTATACATTTAAAGTAATGATAGGACTATATCTAACAGAATTCTACCCTGTCTCTGTATAATGATGAAGAATGTTTGTTAAACATACACTGTAAAACCTGTTCACAGGCTACTGACATGTAAAACTGTTGTATTGAATGGTCACCTGAACAGACTGCTCTCTGAAGGTCTGGATACAGGGGATGCACTTTATGTAGTAGTTCATGTTCTTGTTGCCAAGCAACTGCTCTATCCTGCCAGTCAGCTGTTGACACACTGGAGGACACATACAGACATGGGGTCAGGAAGATGTCAGGAAGACAACGGGTCAGGATGGGGTCATGACAGGTCAAACGCTAGCCAGAGGGGTATCCTACCAAGCAAGCTAGATCTACTCAGGGTTATCTAAAGCTAGCCAGCTTCAGTTATAAAAAATAAAAAAATACATTTTAATCTTTATTTTTACTAGGCAAGTCAGTTAAGAACAAATTCATATTTACAATGACAGCCTAGGTTACTGGCCTAACGCTCTAACCACTAGGCTACATGCTGGTTACTGGCCCAACGCTCTAACCACTAGACTACCTGCTGGTTACTGGCCCAACGCTTTAACCACTAGGCTCTAACCACTAAGCTACCTGCCACCCAAAATGAAGGAAAATATATCAGCATGCTGTGAAATGGGCTTTTAGAAGTGGCGTCTCTATTGTATTACTTCTCGTTAATGCCGTCTTTGGTGGGCTTATCAATGCAGGGGGACCTTTTCCCACTCCTATCCATAAAATATTAATCACCATTGTATTTGTCAAACACAGGTTTTACTGTGAGTTAAGTTTCAAATGCATTCTGTCATTGCTAAAGTATTTTAACTTATTATAAAAAATAAAAAATAAACTGACAAATCTAGTTCTCTTCCTCAAATGAAGGGGATGATGGCGCAATCTTTGTGAGGGAAGGAATCTGATTTCATTGGTCCTCAACTCACAGCTAAGACACTTCATTCAGGATAAATGGAGTTAGCCCTGAGTTAGCCTGCCCCGGAGCAGGTTAGTTCTGAATGCAGGATAGTGGAGTTAGCCCTGAGTTAGTCTGCCCTGGAGCAGGTTAGTTCTGAATGCAGGATAGTGGAGTTAGCCCTGAGTTAGCCTGCCCTGGAGCACGTTAGTTCTGAATGCAGGATAGTGGAGTTAGCCCTGAGTTAGCCTGCCCTGGAGCAGGTTAGTTATGAAGGATTCCTTGCTATAGAAATGTACCTGGCTAAAAGGTGAGCCACATTCATATGACTAGTTATCCCGAGTTGAACTCAAGTGTAAACATACAGTATAGAACACCTGATTGGTAGGATACCCCCTCATGGTCATCTTGCCAATGACCATAAGAGCTGCCAAGACTGTACAAACAGATCTGGGACCAGGCTAGGCAAAAACCGTGGGCCATGAGACTTGTTTGAGAAGGAGAGAGTAGAACCAGACAATCATCTCACCCTCTCCAAACGGAAGACTCTTCTGGCGAATCAGAGTGCGGAAATCCCGTGCTGGATCTACACTACCCACCTGGTAGAGGAACACACAGGTCAACATACAGTAGAGAACACCTGGTAAAGGAACACAGGTAAATTATATGATATAAAGTGGGGCAAAAAAGTATTTAGTCAGCTACCAATTGTGCAAGTTCTCCCACTTAAAAGGATGAGAGAGGCCTGTAATTTTCATCATAGGTACACTTCAACTATGACTGACAAAATGAGAAAAGAAATCCAGAAAATCACATTGTAGGATTTTAAATGAATTTATTTGCAAATTATGGTGGAAAATAAGTATTTGGTCAATAACAAAAGTTTATCTCAATACTTTGTTATATACCCTTTGTTGGCAATGACAGAGGTCAAACGTTTTCTGTAAGTCTTCACAAGTTTTTCACACACTGTTGCTGGTTTTTGGCCCATTCCTCCATGCAGATCTCCTCTAGAGCAGTGATGTTTTGGGGCTGTTGCTGGGCAACACGGACTTTCAACTCCCTCCAAAGATTTTCTATGGGGATGAGCTCTGGAGACTGGCTAGGCCACTCCAGGACCTTGAAATGCTTCTTACGAAGCCACTCCTTCGTTGCCCGGGCAGTGTGTTTGGGATCATTGTCATGCTGAAAGACCCAGCCACGTTTCATCTTCAATGCCCTTGCTGATGGAAGGAGGTTTTCACTGAAAATCTCACGATACACGGCCCCATTCATTCTTTCCTTTACACGGATCAGTCGTCCTGGTCCCTTTGCAGAAAAACAGCCCGAAGCATGATGTTTCCACCCCCATGCTTCACAGTAGGTATGGTGTTCTTTGGATGCAACTCAGCATTCTTTGTCCTCCAAACACGAGTTGAGTTTTTACCAAAAAGTTATATTTTGGTTTCATCTAACCATATGACATTCTCCCAATCTTCTTCTGGATCATCCAAATGCTCTCTAGCAAACTTCAGACGGGCCTGGACATGTACTGGCTTAAGCAGGGGGACACGTCTGGCACTGCAGGATTTGAGTCCGTAGGTTACGTAGTGTGCGTAGTGTGTTACTGATGGTAGGCTTTGTTACTTTGGTCCCAGCTCTCTGCAGGTCATTCACTAGGTCCCCCCGTGTGGTTCTGGGATTTTTGCTCACCGTTCTTGTGATCATTTTGACCCCACGGGGTGAGATCTTGCGTGGAGCCCCAGATCGAGGGAGATTATCAGTGGTCTTGTACGTCTTCCATTTCATAATAATTGCTCCCACAGTTGATTTCTTCACACCAAGCTGCTTACCTATTGCAGATTCAGTCTTCCCAGCCTGGTACAGGTCTACAATTTTGTTTCTGGTGTTCTTTGACAGCTCTTTGGTCTTGGCCATAGTGGAGTTTGGAGTGTGACTGTTTGAGGTTGTGGACAGGTGTCTTTTATACTGATAACAAGTTCAAACAGGTGCCATTAATACAGGTAACGAGTGGAGGACAGAGGAGCCTCTTAAAGAAGAAGTTACAGGTCTGTGAGAGCCAGAAATCTTGCTTGTTTGTAGGTGACCAAATACTTATTTTCCACCATAATTTGCAAATAAATTCATTAAAAATCCTACAATGTGATTTTCTGGATTTTTTTTCTTCATTTTGTCTATCATAGTTGAAGTGTACCTATGATGAAAATTACAGGCCTCGCTCATATTTTTAAGTGGGAGAACTTGCACAATTGGTGGCTGACTAAATACCTTTTTGCCGCAATATATGTGTGTTTTTTATATATATTCCATGTAATTTTTTTATTCAAATGGAATGGAGTAGAACAGCAAACACCCACTTGGCCACTGCGCCTGCTACTCCTCTCCATTTCCATATGAAATAGCCATTGGGTGCTTTTCGGGGGAGGGCATGCCCACAACAATGGCCGGAGTTGAATGGGACAGCTCTTCACCTTAGTGACTGTTCCCTCTACTCTATACAATACATATCTGTTTATTTTATGTGATGATAAAAGGCTCATACAATACAAATCTTTTTTTAATGTTTTCTTTCACAGTGATAGCGACTCTGACTGGGAGCCCCCGGTGCCAAGCTGCCCGCTCTACCTCTGCCCCCAGTGGTGTTCATATGCCACAGTTCATTACTGCAGGCATGACTGTGCCTCAGGGCCAAAAGGGCACAGCATGGAGGCGTCGTTGTGTTCTGTGTCGCATGAACGGCACCACTTGTTCAGTTTGCCTCCGCTTTACATCAGAAAGAGACTGCTATGGGACATGGCACAGGCAGCAAAATATTGTGTAGAGGACTTTCAAAAGGTGTACTGTTTTTTAATAAATATTTTTTCCGATTTTTTGTGTGTTAGAATTGCTTTTTGATATGTTGTATATAGTTATTTGCTCTCTTGTATATAGTTATAGGTCATTTCACTAATTCGGCCACTTGGGTACATTTGGGCAACTTGTGTGGGACACCTGAGTGACTTCATGCTAAATGTCATGTAGCTCAACCATTCCTGAAGTTATCAGTCTGAAACTTTGCACACCTACAGTTGCCCTCTTGTGTTATCCACCAAAATGATCTCCAGCATCCTATCTGACTGTGTGGCTATTCTAGTACATGTGAAAGATGATGCTACAACAATAAAAAACAGAAAACGTATGCTCTTTCTTTCTCTTTTCTTCCACCAGATCTACTGTGTTATATTCTCCTACATTCAATTAACATTTCCACAAACTTCAGAATGTTTCCATTCAAATGATACCAAGAATATGCATATCCTTGCCTCTGGGGCTGAGCTACAGGCAGTTAGATTAGGGTATGTCTTCAGGCGGAAATTGAGAACAAGGGATGCAGCCATAAGAGGTTGGAAAAGCAACAAACCAGTGCTCAGCATATGTGGGAACTCCTTCAAGATTGTTGGAAAAGCATTCCAGGTGAAGCTGGTTGACAGAATGCCAAGAGTGTGCAAAGCTCTCATCAAGGTAAAGGGTGGCTACTTTGAATAATCTCAAATAGAAGATATATTTTGATTTAACACTTTTTTGGTTACTACATGATTCCATATGTGTTATTTCATAGTTGATGTCTTCACTATTATTCTACAATGTAGAAAATATTTAAAAAATGAAGAAAAACCGTTGAATGAGTAGGTGTGTCCAAACTTTTGATTGGTTCTGTATATGATAGTGTACTTTCAATAATTCCAGATCCCATGTTAAGTCCTCTGGCCTACTCTCACCTGTGTGATGCTTCCCTCTGTGATGTCAGCCAGGTTAAAGTCTTCTTCCTCGTCAACTTTGGCCTTCTTGGCATCAGGCTCCTCAGTGCTGCAGAGGATAAAGAGGGTCAGTTATATGGGGATATACTCAACTGGTTTTGCGTGACTCCTCACGCACCCCGTCCTCTCCTCCTTTTGAAAAAGGTCAAAGGTAGCTGAGGAGAGGAAATACATGCGCTTGTATGAAACAATCCTCTATCTCCACTAACATGTCATGAGGCAAATTCCGTTTACATAGGAGGAATCCCAAAACACGTGTAAAGACATACAAATAAAAGCAGCAAGTCGTGCGAGCCATTTTCTAGATTAAAGGATAAGTAGCGTATGGTTTTCTCCTTTGAGAAAAGAGGGGACTCAAAGGGGGTGGGGATTATTAAAACATTGCCGCGCTAGCTGCCGGGAGGTCCCACCCGGAGGCCATTGAGGAGATCAAACTCCTCCGTTTGCCTATTAACAACCTGCCTCTACATATGGTGCCCCCTTATCGGTTTCTGGACAGAGTCAGAGAGAACAGACAGAGAGAACAGACCTTTGCCCAATACTGAATCTCCCATGGAGTGTTCTACACAACTGTTATGATCACAATATTGTTTCCAGCCCTGTAGTTAAGAGATAACAAGTAGTTTAGAACCCATCTGAAACTAAGCATTAATGAGGTGACAAACTAGTAGCTATGAGATTTGAATCACATTCCTACCTGTTCCCAAACAGCTAGAATGTAGACCTACCCGTTCCCAAACAGCTAGAATATGGACCTACCCGTTCTCAAACAGCTAGAATGTAGACCTACCCGTTCCCAAACAGCTAGAATGTAGACCTACCCGTTCCCAAACAGCTAGTGATGTAGACCTACCCATTCCCAAACAGCTAGTGATGTAGACCTACCCGTTCCCAAACAGCTAGTGATGTAGACCTACCCGTTCCCAAACAGCTAGTGATGTAGACCTACCCGTTCCCAAACAGCTAGTGATGTAGACCTACCCGTTCCCAAACAGCTAGTGATGTAGACCTACCCGTTCCCAAACAGCTCTGCTAGTGATGTAGACCTACCTGTTCTCAAACAGCTAGAATGTAGACCTACCCGTTCCCAAACAGCTAGAATGTAGATCTACCCGTTTAAAGGTGGTGTGGGAGCTGTGCTTTGGCAAAGTGGGTGGGGTTATATCCTTCCTGTTTGGCCCTGTCTGGGGGTATCATGGGATGGGGCCACAGTGTCTCCTGACCCCTCATGTCTCAGCCTCCAGTATTTATGTGTCGGGGGGCTAGGGTCAGTTTGTTATATCTGGAGTACTTCTCCTGTCTTATCCGGTGTCCTGTGTGAAATTAAGTATGCTCTCTCTAATTCTCTCTTTCTTTCTCTCTCTCTGGCAGGAGCTGAGCCCTAGGACCATGCCTCAGGACTACCTGGCATGATGACTCCTTGCTGTCCCCAGTCCACCTGGCCGTGCTGCTGCTTCAGTTTCAACTGTTCTGCCTGTGATTATTATTATTTGACCATGCTGGTCATTTATGAACATTTGAACATCTTGGCCATGTTGTTATAATCTCCACCCGGCACAGCCAGAAGAGGACTGGCCACCCCACATAGCCTGGTTCCTCTCTAGGTTTCTTCCTAGGTTTTGGCCTTTCTAGGGAGTTTTTCCTAGCCACTGTGCTTCTACATCTGCATCGCTTGCTGTTCGGGGTTTTAGGCTGGGTTTCTGTACAGCACTTTGAGATATCAGCTGATGTATGAAGGGCTATATAAATAAATTTGATTAGACCTACCCGTTCCCAAACAGCTAGTGATGTAGACCTACCCATTACCAAACAGCTAGAATGTAGACCTACCCGTTCGCAAACAGCTAGTGATGTAGACCTACCCGTTCCCAAACAGCTAGTGATGTAGACCTACCCGTTCCCAAAAAGCTACTGATGTAGACCTACCCGTTCCCAAAAAGCTACTGATGTAGACCTACCCGTTCCCAAAAAGCTACTGATGTAGACCTACCCGTTCCCAAACAGCTAGTGATGTAGACCTACCCATTACCAAACAGCTAGAATGTAGACCTACCCGTTCGCAAACAGCTAGTGATGTAGACCTACCCGTTCCCAAACAGCTCTGCTAGTGATGTAGACCTACCCGTTCCCAAACAGCTCTGCTAGTGATGTAGACCTACCCGTTCCCAAACAGCTAGTGATGTAGACCTACCCGTTCCCAAACAGCTAGTGATGTAGACCTACCTGTTCCCAAAAAGCTAGTGATGTAGACCTACCCATTACCAAACAGCTAGTGATGTAGACCTACCCGTTCCCAAACAGCTAGTGATGTAGACCTACCCATTACCAAACAGCTAGTGATGTAGACCTACCCGTTTCCAAACAGCTAGTGATGTAGACCCACCCGTTACCAAACAGCTAGTGATGTAGACCCACCCGTTACCAAACAGCTAGTGATGCAGACCTACCTGTTCCCAAATATCTAGTGATGCTGACCTACCCGTTCCCAAACTAGAATGCAGACCTACCCGTTCTCAAACTAGAATGTAGACCTACCCGTTCCCAAACAGCTAGTGATGCAGACCTACCTGTTCCCAAATATCTAGTGATGCTGACCTACCCGTTCCCAAACTAGAATGCAGACCTACCCGTTCTCAAACTAGAATGTAGACCTACCCGTTCCCAAACAGCTAGTGATGCTGACCTACCCGTTCCCAAACTAGAATGCAGACCTACCCGTTCCCAAACAGCTAATGATGCAGACCTACCCGTTCCCAAACTAGAATGTAGACCTACCTGTTCCCAAACAGCTCCTTGCTGGTCTTCAGTTCCTTCTTCTTGACCACCTCCTTCAGAGGGAACTTCTTCTTCAGTGTCTCCAGGGGGGCTTGACAGCGGGTGGCCACCGCGAGGGGGCGCTGGAGAGCTGTAGTCAGCCAGGGGTCCATGGGCGGGAGCGGGGCACTGGGGTTCACCGCCCGATGGTGCAGGCACTGTAGTGGGAGAAGTGTGTTTTGTGGGGGGGGGGTGAAATATGAGGGAAAATTAAGACGTAGAAAAGTAATAGCAGATTGAGAACACGTTACATGGAGAAATAACCTGATAATAGAGAAGGAGCCCTACCTAGAACAGTCTCTGGTACTGAGGGTTGGGGACGTGGTAACTACCTAGAACAGTCTCTGGTACTGAGGGTTGAGGATGTGGTAACTACCTGGAACAGTCTCTGGTACTGAGGATGTGGTAACTACCTGGAAGAGTCTCTGCTACTGAGGGTTGGGGATGGAGTAACTACCTGGAACAGTCTCTGGTACTGGGGACAGTCTCTGGTACTGGGGATGGAGTAACTACCTGGAACAGTCTCTGGTACCTGGAACAGTCTCTGGTACTGGGGATGTGGTAACTACCTGAAACAGTCTCTGGTACTGAGGATGTGGTAACTACCTGGAAGAGTCTCTGGTACTGAGGGTTGGGGATGTGGTAACTACCTGGAACAGTCTCTGGTACTGAGGGTTGGGGACGTGGTAACTACCTAGAACAGTCTCTGGTACTGAGGGTTGGGGATGTGGTAACTACCTAGAACAGTCTCTGGTACTGGGGATGTGGTAACTACCTAGAACAGTCTCTGGTACTGGGGATGTGGTAACTACCTGGAACAGTCTCTGGTACTGGGGATGTGGTAACTACCTAGAACAGTCTCTGGTACTGGGGATGTGGTAACTACCTGGAACAGTCTCTGGTACTGAGGATGTGGTAACTACCTGGAACAGTCTCTGGTACTGAGGGTTGGGGATGTGGTAACTACGTGGAACAGTCTCTGGTACTGAGGGTTGGGGACGTGGTAACTACCTGGAACAGTCTCTGGCACTGGGGATGTGGTAACTACCTGGAACAGTCTCTGGTACTGAGGGTTGGGGATGTGGTAACTACCTGGAACAGTCTCTGGTACTGAGGGTTGGGGATGTGGTAACTACCTGGAACAGTCTCTGGTACTGAGGGTTGGGGATGTGGTAACTACCTGGAACAGTCTCTGGTACTGAGGGTTGGGGATGTGGTAACTACCTGGAACAGTCTCTGGTACTGAGGGTTGGGGACGTGGTAACTACCTGGAACAGTCTCTGGTACTGAGGGTTGGGGACGTGGTAACTACCTGGAACAGTCTCTGGTACTGAGGATGTGGTAACTACCTGGAACAGTCTCTGGAACTGGGGATGTAGTAACTACCTGGAACAGTCTCTGGTACTGAGGATGTAGTAACTACCTGGAACAGTCTCTGGTACTGAGGGTTGGGGATGTAGTAACTACCTGGAACAGTCTCTGGAACTGGGGATGGAGTAACTACCTGGAACAGTCTCTGGTACTGAGGATGTAGTAACTACCTGGAACAGTCTCTGGAACTGGGGATGTAGTAACTACCTGGAACAGTCTCTGGAACTGGGGATGTAGTAACTACCTGGAACAGTCTCTGGTACTGAGGATGTAGTAACTACCTGGAACAGTCTCTGGTACTGAGGGTTGGGGATGTGGTATCTACCTGGAACAGTCTCTGGTACTGAGGGTTGGGGATGTGGTAACTGCCTGGAACAGTCTCTGGTACTGGGGATGTGGTAACTACCTGGAACAGTCTCTGGTACTGGGGATGTGGTAACTACCTGGAACAGTCTCTGGTACTGAGGATGTGGTAACTACCTGGAACAGTCTCTGGTACTGAGGGTTGGGGACGTGGTAACTACCTGGAACAGTCTCTGGTACTGAGGATGTGGTAACTACCTGGAACAGTCTCTGGTACTGGGGATGTGGTAACTACCTGGAACAGTCTCTGGTACTGAGGGTTGGGGATGTGGTAACTACCTGGAACAGTCTCTGGTACTGAGGGTTGGGGATGTGGTAACTACCTGGAACAGTCTCTGGTACTGGGGATGTGGTAACTACCTGGAACAGTCTCTGGTACTGGGGATGTGGTAACTACCTGGAACAGCCTCTGGCACTGGGGATGTGGTAACTACCTGGAACAGTCTCTGGTACTGAGGGTTGGGGATGTGGTAACTACCTAGAACAGTCTCTGGTACTGGGGATGTGGTAACTACCTGGAACAGTCTCTGGTACTGAGGGTTGGGATGTGGTAACTACCTGGAACAGTCTCTGGTACTGAGGGTTGGGGATGTGGTAACTACCTGGAACAGTCTCTGGTACTGGGGATGTGGTAACTACCTGGAACAGTCTCTGGTACTGGGGATGTGGTAACTACCTGGAACAGTCTCTGGTACTGAGGGTTGGGGATGTGATAACTACCTGGAACAGTCTCTGGTACTGAGGATGTGGTAACTACCTGGAACAGTCTCTGGTACTGAGGGTTGGGGATGTAGTAACTACCTGGAACAGTCTCTGGTACTGAGGGTTGGGGATGTAGTAACTACCTGGAACAGTCTCTGGTACTGAGGGTTGGGGGTACTGGGGATGTGATAACTACCTGGAACAGTCTCTGGTACTGAGGATGTGGTAACTACCTGGAACAGTCTCTGGTACTGAGGGTTGGGGATGTGGTAACTACCTGGAACAGTCTCTGGTACTGAGGATGTGATAACTACCTGGAACAGTCTCTGGTACTGAGGGTTGGGGATGTGATAACTACCTGGAACAGTCTCTGGTACTGAGGATGTGATAACTACCTGGAACAGTCTCTGGTACTGAGGATGTGGTAACTACCTGGAACAGTCTCTGGTACTGAGGATGTGATAACTACCTGGAACAGTCTCTGGTACTGAGGATGTGGTAACTACCTGGAACAGTCTCTGGTACTGAGGGTTGGGGATGTGATAACTACCTGGAACAGTCTCTGGTACTGAGGATGTGGTAACTACCTGGAACAGTCTCTGGTACTGAGGGTTGGGGATGTAGTAACTACCTGGAACAGTCTCTGGTACTGAGGGTTGGGGATGTGGTAACTACCTGGAACAGTCTCTGGTACTGAGGGTTGGGGATGTGATAACTACCTGGAACAGTCTCTGGTACTGAGGATGTGGTAACTACCTGGAACAGTCTCTGGTACTGAGGGTTGGGGATGTGGTTGACTTTGAAGAGGTCTTTTTTCACTCCATCCTTATCCTCCTCCACCAACATCATGGAGTCAATCAGAGAGTCCACCGCCGACAGCTGGTCCTCTGGGAATAGGAAACAGGAAACACACAACCATCACATGGATAAAAAACATTAAAGGAAAATAAAAGCAGTCAGTCAATATACTGAGGATAGTGCTTATTGGTTGATCACCTACCTGAGTGGTCCACTAGCCTACCTGAGGGAGTGTACATCGTAGCACAGGAGTGGTCCACTAGCCTAGCTGAGGGAGTGTACATCCTAGGGCAGGAGTGGTCCACTAGCCTACCTGAGGGAGTGTACATCCTAGGGCAGGAGTGGTCCACTAGCCTACCCGAGGGAGTGTACATCCTAGCACAGGAGTGGTCCACTAGCCTACCTGAGGGAGTGTACATCCTAGGGCAGGAGTGGTCCACTAGCCTACCTGAGGGAGTGTACATCCTAGGGCAGGAGTGGTCCACTAGCCTACCTGAGGGAGTGTACATCCTAGGGCAGGAGTGGTCCACTAGCCTACCTGAGGGAGTGTACATCCTAGGGCAGGAGTGGTCCACTAGCCTACCTGAGGGAGTGTACATCCTAGGGCAGGAGTGGTCCACTAGCCTACCTGAGGGAGTGTACATCCTAGGGCAGGAGTGGTCCACTAGCCTACCTGAGGGAGTGTACATCCTAGGGCAGGAGTGGTCCACTAGCCTACCTGAGGGAGTGTACATCCTAGGGCAGGAGTGGTCCACTAGCCTACCTGAGGGAGTGTACATCCTAGGGCAGGAGTGGTCCACTAGCCTACCTGAGGGAGTGTACATCCTAGGGCAGGAGTGGTCCACTAGCCTACCTGAGGGAGTGTACATCCTAGGGCAGGAGTGGTCCACTAGCCTACCTGAGGGAGTGTACTTCTTGTTGTTCTCCAGAGAAGGGAAGCTGTACTGCCTCAGATCTTCCATGAACGGAAGCTGAACATACACCAGACACTAAGAACACAGAAGGTTCTAGAGTTAGCCCGATGGCGTCTGGTCCAAAACAGTGCACCAAAAAGGGAATAGGGTATGACGTATTTGACTAACTCACCTCATACTTCTCCTTAATACAGGGGAAGGCTGCTCCTACTTGTGGGTTTCCATTGCGGGCGTAAACATACCTCACCACCGCCACCATCTTGAGGTCATCCAGAGCACGGATCAGACCTGAGAGAGCTACACCTGCATGCTGAGCTCAGACAGACAGGCAGACAGACACAGGAAGACAGACAGACAAGCAGGCAGACAGACACACAGACACAGGCAGACAGACAGAGAAAATGAGTATGAAGACAAGTCCCTCTCTTGATTCAACAACATCCGGTCACTATTCTCACCTCATCATCTTTAGGGGCGAACACCTTGAGGACCTGAGTCCCCACGAACTGGTGTCTGTTGATCTGTAGCAGAACAATACAGGTTAGAGGGGCTGTTGATCTGTATCAGAACAATACAGGTTAGAGGGACAGTTGATCTGTAGCAGAACAATACAGGTTAGAGGGGCTGTTGATCTGTATCAGAACAATACAGGTTAGAGGGGCTGTTGATCTGTAGCAGAACAATACAGGTTAGAGGGGCTGTTGATCTGTAGCAGAACAATACAGGTTAGAGGGGCTGTTGATCTGTAGCAGAACAATACAGGTTAGAGGGTAAAGGTTAAACCTATTGAGATACAATGTCTTTTGTAAGAAGAGACCTGTTTAATTGCATTGAGAGCAATTCCCTCGCTCCACTTGATTAGACTATGTGTACATCCCAAATGGCACCCTATTCCCTATAGTGCACTGGTCCAAAGTAGTGCACTACATAGGGTATAGGGTGACGTTTGGGATGTAATCTATATGCTTTTTGTGAGTCGGTTTGACAGGAAACAGCAGCTGTATTACCATGCTCTGTTTGGTGAAGCCCAGCACAGCAAAACTCTTCCCATCTGTCTTGTACTTCATCTGGTCCTGGTCAACTTTGGAGAAGGGGACGATGTCACTGCCATAACGATACCCTTTAGAGAGGAGAGGAGGAACAGAGGAAGAGTGAAGTTCTCCCTTTAGAGAGGAGAGGAGGAACAGAGGAAGAGTGGAGTTCTCCCTTTAGAGAGGAGAGGAAGAGTGAAGAGTGGAGTTCTCCCTTTAGAGAGGAGAGGAAGAACAGAGGAAGAGTGGAGTTCTCCCTTTAGAGAGAAGAACAGAGGAAGAGTGAAGTTCTCCCTTTAGAGAGAGAGGAGGAACAGAGGAAGAGTGAAGTTCTCCCTTTAGAGAGAGAGGAAAGAGGAAGAGTGGAGTTCTCCCTTTAGAGAGAGAGGAAGAACAGAGGAAGAGGGAGTTCTCCCTTTAGAGAGGAGAGGAGGAACAGAGGAAGAGTGGAGTTCTCCCTTTAGAACAGAGGAAAGAGGAAGAGTGGAGTTCTCCCCTTAGAGAGGAGAGGAAGAACAGAGGAAGAGTGGAGTTCTCCCTTTAGAGAGGAGAGGAAGAGTGGAGTTCTCCCTTTAGAGAGGAGAGGAAGAGTGGAGTTCTCCCTTTAGAGAGGAGAGGAAGAGTGGAGTTCTCCCTTTAGAGAGGAGAGGAAGAGTGAAGAGTGGAGTTCTCCCTTTAGAGAGGAGAGGAAGAACAGAGGAAGAGTGAAGTTCTCCCTTTAGAGAGGAGAGGAAGAGTGAAGAGTGGAGTTCTCCCTTTAGAGAGGAGAGGAAGAACAGAGGAAGAGTGGAGTTCTCCCTTTAGAGAGGAGAGGAAGAGTGGAGTTCTCCCTTAGAGAGGAGAGGAAGAACAGAGGAAGAGTGAAGTTCTCCCTTTAGAGAGGAGAGGAAGAAGTGGAGTTCTCCCTTTAGAGAGGAGAGGAAGAACAGAGGAAGAGTGAAGTTCTCCCTTTTGAGAGGAGAGGAAGAGTGAGTTCTCCCTTTGAGAGGAGAGGAAGAACAGAGGAAGAGTGGAGTTCTCCCTTTAGAGAGGAGAGGAAGAACAGAGGAAGAGTGGAGTTCTCCCTTTAGAGAGGAGAGGAAAGAGGAAGAGTGAAGTTCTCCCTTTAGAGAGGAAGGAAGAGTGGAGTTCTCCCTTTAGAGAGAGAGGAAGAACAGAGGAAGAGTGGAGTTCTCCCTTTAGAGAACAGAGGAAGAGTGGAGTTCTCCCTTTAGAGAGGAGAGGAAGAACAGAGGAAGAGTGGAGTTCTCCCTTTAGAGAACAGAGGAAGAGTGGAGTTCTCCCTTTAGAGAGGAGAGGAAAGAGGAAGAGTGGAGTTCTCCCTTTAGAGAGGAGAGGAAGAACAGAGGAAGAGTGGAGTTCTCCCTTTAGAGAGGAGAGGAAAGAGGAAGAGTGAAGTTCTCCCTTTAGAGAGGAGAGGAAGAACAGAGGAAGAGTGGAGTTCTCCCTTTAGAGAGGAGAGGAAGAACAGAGGAAGAGTGGAGTTCTCCCCTTAGAGAGGAGAGGAAGAACAGAGGAAGAGTGGAGTTCTCCCTTTAGAGAGGAGAGGAAGAACAGAGGAAGAGTGGAGTTCTCCCTTTAGAGAGGAGAGGAAGAACAGAGGAAGAGTGGAGTTCTCCCTTTAGAGAGGAGAGGAAGAACAGAGGAAGAGTGGAGTTCTCCCTTTAGAGAGGAGAGGAAGAACAGAGGAAGAGTGGAGTTCTCCCTTTAGAGAGGAGAGGAAGAACAGAGGAAGAGTGGAGTTCTCCCTTTAGAGAGGAGAGGAAAGAGGAAGAGTGAAGTTCTCCCTTTAGAGAGGAGAGGAAGAGTGGAGTTCTCCCTTTAGAGAGGAGAGGAGGAACAGAGGAAGAGTGGAGTTCTCCCTTTAGAGAGGAGAGGAAGAACAGAGGAAGAGTGGAGTTCTCCCTTTAGAGAGGAGAGGAAGAACAGAGGAAGAGTGGAGTTCTCCCTTTAGAGAGGAGAGGAAGAGTGGAGTTCTCCCCTTAGAGAGGAGAGGAAGAACAGAGGAAGAGTGAAGTTCTCCCCTTAGAGAGGAGAGGAAGAACAGAGGAAGAGTGGAGTTCTCCCTTTAGAGAGGAGAGGAAGAACAGAGGAAGAGTGGAGTTCTCCCTTTAGAGAGGAGAGGAAGAGTGGAGTTCTCCCTTTAGAGAGGAGAGGAAGAACAGAGGAAGAGTGAAGTTCTCCCTTTAGAGAGGAGAGGAGGAACAGAGGAAGAGTGAAGTTCTCCCTTTAGAGAGGAGAGGAGGAACAGAGGAAGAGTGAAGTTCTCCCTTTAGAGAGGAGAGGAAGAACAGAGGAAGAGTGGAGTTCTCCCTTTAGAGAGGAGAGAACAGAGGAAGAGTGGAGTTCTCCCTTTAGAGAGGAGAGGAAGAACAGAGGAAGAGTGGAGTTCTCCCTTTAGAGAGGAGAGGAAGAGTGAAGTTCTCCCTTTAGAGAGGAGAGGAAGAGTGAAGTTCTCCCTTTAGAGAGGAGAGGAGGAACAGAGGAAGAGTGAAGTTCTCCCTTTAGAGAGGAGGAAGAACAGAGGAAGAGTGGAGTTCTCCCTTTAGAGAGGAGAGGAAGAGTGAAGTTCTCCCTTTAGAGAGGAGAGGAAGAGTGAAGTTCTCCCTTTAGAGAGGAGAGGAAGAACAGAGGAAGAGTGGAGTTCTCCCTTTAGAGAGGAGAGGAAGAACAGAGGAAGAGTGGAGTTCTCCCTTGAGAGGAGAGAGAAGAGTGGAGTTCTCCCCTTAGAGAGGAGAGGAAGAACAGAGGAAGAGTGAAGTTCTCCCTTTAGAGAGGAGAGGAAGAGTGGAGTTCTCCCTTTAGAGAGGAGAGGAAGAACAGAGGAAGAGTGAAGTTCTCCCTTTAGAGAGGAGGAGAGGACGAGTAGAGTTCTCCCTTTAGAGAGGAAAGAGGAAGAGTGAAGTTCTCCCTTTAGAGAGGAGGAGAGGACGAGTAGAGTTCTCCCTTTAGAGAGGAAAGAGGAAGAGTGAAGTTCTCCCTTTAGAGAGGAGGAGAGGACGAGTAGAGTTCTCCCTTTAGAGAGGAAAGAGGAAGAGTGAAGTTCTCCCTTTAGAGAGGAGGAGAGGAAGAGTAGAGTTCTCCCTTTAGAGAGGAAAGAGGAAGAGTGAAGTTCTCCCTTTAGAGAGGAGGAAGAACAGAGGAAGAGTGGAGTTCTCCCTTTAGAGAGGAGAGGAAGAGTGAAGTTCTCCCTTTAGAGAGGAGAGGAAGAGTGAAGTTCTCCCTTTAGAGAGGAGAGGAGGAACAGAGGAAGAGTGAAGTTCTCCCTTTAGAGAGGAGAGGAAGAGTGAAGTTCTCCCTTTAGAGAGGAGAGGAGAGGAGGAACAGAGGAAGAGTGAAGTTCTCCCTTTAGAGAGGAGAGGAAGATGCTCTCATCCAGTGTCCATCTCACCTTGGAACCGTCCATGAACTTGTTCTACCAGTCAAAGGTTTCTTGAACCTTGTAAAAACGACAACTGAATGGATGGCAGGAACCTAGCCATTTGAGACAACACTCGTATCACACACAGCTTTACTTCCTGATTTCTCTCACCTTGTATGGTGTCGTCCTTCTGTACCTCGGTCTCTTCGTCATCATTCAGACAGTAAACTACATCTCTTTTTATGTCGTCTTTCTGGTGTGTCTGAGCATCTACCACCGACCACGACTTCCTGGGTCTCTCCTCACATACCTGCAAGGGTCAGACAGTCACGACACTAATTCACATCTTTCAGTTCCTGCTTCAGGGACAGTCTGTCAGAGTAATAAGATCAGACCCTCCCCGTCGTCCCCTGGACGACACGTTCAGCCCCTCCCCGTCCCCTGGACGACACGTTCGGACCCTCCCTGGTCAACAGTAGTGCACTGAATAGGGTGCTATTCAAGAGACAGTGATACTCTACTTACTGCTTTGTAGCCAACAATCTTGATGGCCAGAGAGCTGCCGATGGTCAGAGTACAGGGCCAGGCCATGGGTCTCTTCTCAACACGTTTAAACACAGACAACTTCTCTATAGCATCACTGCAAGACAGAGAGAAGACTGTCAGAGCAGGACAACCTCAGTCTCTGTGTGGCATTAGAATATAGCCTCAAACTCAGAGCTTTGTCCCAAATGACTCCCTATAGCGCCCCTCTACCACCCTCTAGTCCCCCCCTACCACCCTATAGGCCCCCTCTACAACCCTCTAATCCCCCACCCTACCACCCTGTAGGCCCCCTCTACCACCGTATAGGCCCCCCTTGCAGACCCCAGTGACTTCCTACCTGAAGGTGTAGACTTCCTCCAGACCGTCCTCTTCATCCAGAGACATCATGACCTGCTTGGTCATCTCCAGCCCCTGCTGCTGCTCTCTGGACAGAGCTTTACCCCCGTGAGGGGGGTTGGAACCCCCTCCATCTACAGGGAAGGGTAGGCTGGAGGAACAGAGGTTAAGGGGTCAGTTTGGAGTCAAATCGCCAGAGACTGGCCAAAAGTACTGCATTATACAGGAAATATGATGCCATTTCAGATGAAGCGCATTTCAGATGAAGCGCAGATGAAGCATTGAGTGCATGTAGATGCACTCAATGCTTCCATGATATACGACAAGCCATTCGAGATCTCTACAGTAGAATAACACATAGACACACAAGAACTGCAGAGTGATGCCGGCTCTCTTCAGGTTGCCTATGATAATGTCCAGCTGGTCAGGACTGCTCGGTGTGTTCAGGTCTGTGAGCATGACGATGTTCAGACGCTCATATTTCTTCCCCCTGAAGAACAGTCAAACAGAACAGAGTTACATAGGAAACATGATCACCCATGAACCAAATCAGAACACAGTAGCTCCTCCAATGGGGTCCTTTTTGTCATCTACAATCATTCTGGTAACACTTTACTTGACACCCAGCGTCATAACCTGTCATAACAGCTGATACCACCCTATTGCCATGAGGTCATAACACACACGACCCATATATTTACACCTGTTGGGCCATAAAATAACGCAATATATGTCACGTCAGACCAAAGGATACATTTCCACCGGTCTAATGTCCATTTACTAAGTAGGATTATCTTCTATTTACCAATCCTACCGTGTCACAACACAAGTGATTGGCTCAAACGCATTGAGGAAAGAAATTCCACAAATTAGCTTTTAACAAGATACACCTGTTAATTGAAAAGCATTCCAGGTGACTACCTTATGAAGCTGGTTGAGAGAATGCCAAGAGTGTGCAAAGCTGTCATCAAGGCAAAGGGTGGCTACTTTGACGAACCTCAAATATAAAATATATTTTGATTTGTTTAACACTAACACTTCCATATGTGTTATTTCATAGTGTTGCTGTGTTCATTATTATTCTACAATGTAGAAAACAGTAGAAATAAAAGAAAAACCCGTGAATGAGTAGGTGTGTCCTAACTTTTGGCTGGTAGTGTATGTGTCATGACAGTGTTATGACCATATAAGTTACGACAAGTTATGTCAGCTGTTATGACATTGTGACATGGTTATGACGCTGGGTGTCAGGTAAAGTCTTACCATAATATATTGATTAGATGTTCTTATCCAGTCTTACCATAATATATTGATTAGATGTTCTTATCCAGTCTCACCATAATATATTGATTAGATGTTCTTATCCAGTCTTACCATAATATATTGATTAGATGTTCTTATCCAGTCTTACCATAATATATTGATTAGATGTTCTTATCCAGTCTTACCATAATATATTGATTAGATGTTCCTATCCAGTCTTACCATAAATCCAGTCTTACCACAATATATTGATTAGATGTTCTTATCCAGTCTTACCATAATATATTGATTAGATGTTCCTATCCAGTCTTACCATAATATATTGATTAGATGTTCTTATCCAGTCTTACCATAATATATTGATTAGATGTTCCTATCCAGTCTTACCATAATATATTGATTAGATGTTCTTATCCAAAGCCACTTACAGTGATGCATGTATAACTTTTGGGGGGGATAGTGGGAGCGGGAATTGAACCCACTCTCCCCGCATTGCAAGAGCCATGTTCGACCAACTGAGCTACAGAAGATTTGCTTGAGTAAGCCAATTTGGTATTCTATTATCAAAGTAGAGGGTTAGGGTTAGATATTTTGTTTCACTTTCACACAGAATGATCTAGCTATGTGAAACAGATTACTTACAGAGTTTCGTTCTGAAGCAGGTCCATGCATACAACTAGAGCATCCAGCCCTGAGCCAACAGTGGTTAAGGAAACAAGTCAGTCCGTTAACAGCAACACAGTTAATCAAGGCCAAATACAGACCTAACGGTTCACACACTGACCACGGCCTAACAGCAGAAACATTTATTTTGCAAGTTGCCTATTAAATGTCTAGCAAAAAAGAACTGAAATTATATATATATATATATATAAACACCATATCAACAGTGCTGTCTACTGAAGGAGTGAGCTGTGGTCAGTCAAAGGAAGGATACAGTCAGCCTGTTGACTCCCAGGGTGCACATCATTCTGGATCTCTTCCAGCAGCTCAAAGTTTGGGATCATGAGTTGGCGGTGTACTGAGATGTTCTGGTACTGGTCGTCTTTAGCTAGGTTGTTCTTAGTGATGTCTGACCCAAACAGCACCAGACCCAGCTCATCTTTGTTCTCAGCAAACACCTACAGGAAAGACAGTCCCAAATGACAGCACATTCCTTACATATCGCACTACCTCTGACCAGGGCCCAGGGTTCTCTAAGTGGGGCCTGCCGAGGTACGGCAGAGGGTTCTCTAAGTGGGGCCTGCCGAGGTACGGCAGAGGGTTCTCAAAGTGGGGCCTGCCGAGGTACGGCAGAGGGTTCTCAAAGTGGGGCCTGCCGAGGTACGGCAGAGGGTTCTCTAAGTGGGGCCTGCCGAGGTACGGCAGAGGGTTCTCTAAGTGGGGCCTGCCGAGGCACGGCAGAGGGTTCTCTAAGTGGGGCCTGCCGAGGCACGGCAGAGGGTTCTCTAAGTGGGGCCTGCCGAGGCACGGCAGAGGGTTCTCTAAGTGGGGCCTGCCGAGGCACGGCAGAGGGTTCTCTAAGTGGGGCCTGCCGAAGTACGGCAGAGGGTTCTCTAAGTGGGGCCTGCCAGGGTACGGCAGAGGGTCCAGTGCTTCTTTTTTGGCCAAGGGATCCATGGAATAACTTTAGGGTGTAATATAGTATTATTAATCTACAATGTATGTTCTTAACCCTGGGGAACAATTTTTTATTTTTGTAATTCTTTGCCTCATGGCAAAGTGTAGATTTGAAGGATATTAGCCTGGAAACTGCAACATTTTCTCTCCAATGCCAAGATCCTTTTAAAATGTTCCTTCCCAGGGCTCGAATACTTGGTGTGTCCGGCCATGCACTACCAAAGTCATAGTAAACGTACTTGTATTTTATCTCACTCAAGTTATGTTCTAATTGAGAGGGTCCCTGATGTATTTTCTATCACAAAAGGGGTCCCACCCCAAAACATTTGAAAAGCCCTATTCTAATGGCTAGAAAGGAGAGTGTCACGATCCAGGACCTCTGGCTGTGTTCCAAAATGTGCACTTGTCCTGTTCTGTCAAGGGTGGTGATCTTCCACGAACACCTAACAGAGATACGGTCTAGTATAGGAGAACACAGAGCGCTTATAATCAGCTAAATTTTAAACTTACGTCGACGTGACCACTAATCTAAACAGGAAACTGCATCATTACGCAGCCCGAGTCAACAAAGCTAGCATTTATGCTAGCTAGCTACGTCTGTTTACATTGTAGCCAATGAGCAGTGTGAGCAACTAGTGCTAGCAATTCAGTGAACAAAGGTATTTTACAGATGATCCCCGAATTCCATAAATTACAGAAAATACACACATCAAAATATAAATCCAAAATGCAAGTAGAAAGTAAAAAACACAAGACATTTATCAGTAATAAGGTCCTCCATCAGCTTCCTTAATTACCCTAGAGACACCAGAACAAACACATTTAAAAACATTTTTGAAGATCAGTCCACAAATAAGGTGAAAGAAAACTCAAAGCTGATTTACCTAACTCAGTAGAGACCAAAGGAATTCATAGAGTTATCCATCTCTGAGACCAGGGGTGGTAACTCGTACGTATATAGTTAGTAAAGATGTTAGGTACAGTGGGACGTTTTGTAGAAGGGCTTTATAAATGAAAACATAGCTATGCACCAACCTACGTGACATCAAAGAGAAACAACCAACTTCCTGGTAGAGAATGTAGTGATGACAGAGAGCCAACCCACTTCCTGGTAGAGAATGCAGTGATGACAGAGAGCCAACCAACTTCCTGGTAGAGAATGCAGTGATGACAGAGAGCCAACCAACTTCCTGGTAGAGAATGCAGTGATGACAGAGAGCCAACCAACTTCCTGGTAGAGAATGCAGTGATGACAGAGAGCCAACCAACTTCCTGGTAGAGAATGCAGTGATGACAGAGAGCCAACCAACTTCCTGGTAGAGAATGCAGTGATGACAGAGAGCCAACCAACTTCCTGGTAGAGAATGCAGTGATGACAGAGAGCCAACCAACTTCCTGGTAGAGAATGCAGTGATGACAGAGAGCCAACCAACTTCCTGGTAGAGAATGCAGTGATGACAGAGAGCCAACCAACTTCCTGGTAGAGAATGCAGTGATGACAGAGAGCCAACCAACTTCCTGGTAGAGAATGCAGTGATGACAGAGAGCCAACCAACTTCCTGGTAGAGAATGCAGTGACGACAGAGAGCCAACCAACTTCCTGGTAGAGAATGCAGTGATGACAGAGAGCCAACCAACTTCCTGGTAGAGAATGCAGTGATGACAGAGAGCCAACCAACTTCCTGGTAGAGAATGCAGTGATGACAGAGAGCCAACCAACTTCCTGGTAGAGAATGCAGTGATGACAGTGAGCCAACCAACTTCCTGGTAGAGAATTTTTTCTTTTTTTTTCTTCTTTTATTTCACCTTTATTTAACCAGGTAGGCTAGTTGAGAACAAGTTCTCATTTGCAACTGCGACCTGGCCAAGATAAAGCATAGCAGTGTGAGCAGACAACACAGAGTTACACATGGAATAAACAATTAACAAGTCAATAACACAGTAGAAAACAAAGGGGGGAGTCTATATACAATGTGTGCAAAAGGCATGAGGAGGTAGGCGAATAATTACAATTTTGCAGATTAACACTGGAGTGATAAATGATCAGATGGTCATGTACAGGTAGAGATATTGGTGTGCAAAAGAGCAGAAAAGTAAATAAATAAAAACAGTATGGGGATGAGGTAGGTGAAAATGGGTGGGCTATTTACCAATAGACTATGTACAGCTGCAGCAATCGGTTAGCTGCTCAGATAGCTGATGTTTGATGTTGGTGAGGGAGATAAAAGTCTCCAACTTCAGCGATTTTTGCAATTCGTTCCAGTCACAGGCAGCAGAGTACTGGAACGAAAGGCGGCCAAATGAGGTGTTGGCTTTAGGGATGATCAGTGAGATACACCTGCTGGAGCGCGTGCTACGGATGGGTGTTGCCATCGTGACCAGTGAACTGAGATAAGGCGGAGCTTTACCTAGCATGGACTTGTAGATGACCTGGAGCCAGTGGGTCTGGCGACGAATATGTAACGAGGGCCAGCCGACTAGAGCATACAAGTCGCAGTGGTGGGTGGTATAAGGTGCTTTAGTGACAAAACAGATGGCACTGTGATAGACTGCATCCAGTTTGCTGAGTAGAGTGTTGGAAGCCATTTTGTAGATGACATCGTCGAAGTCGAGGATCGGTAGGATAGTCAGTTTTACTAGGTAAGCTTGGCGGCGTGAGTGAAGGAGGCTTTGTTGCGGAATAGAAAGCCGACTCTTGATTTGATTTTCGATTGGAGATGTTTGATATGAGTCTGGAAGGAGAGTTTGCAGTCTAGCCAGACACCTAGGTACTTATAGATGTCCACATATTCAAGGTCGGAACCATCCAGGGTGGTGATGCTAGTCGGGCATGCGGGTGCAGGCAGCGATCGGTTGAAAAGCATGCATTTGGTTTTACTAGCGTTTAAGAGCAGTTGGAGGCCACGGAAGGAGTGTTGTATGGCATTGAAGCTTGTTTGGAGGTTAGATAGCACAGTGTCCAATGACGGGCTGAAAGTATATAGAATGGTGTCGTCTGCGTAGAGGTGGATCAGGGAATCGCCCGCAGCAAGAGCAACATCATTGATATATACAGAGAAAAGAGTCGGCCCGAGAATTGAACCCTGTGGCACCCCCATAGAGACTGCCAGAGGACCGGACAGCATGCCCTCCGATTTGACACACTGAACTCTGTCTGCAAAGTAATTGGTGAACCAGGCAAGGCAGTCATCCGAAAACCGAGCTACTGAGTCTGCCGATAAGAATATGGTGATTGACAGAGTCGAAAGCCTTGGCAAGGTCAATGAAGACGGCTGCACAGTACTGTCTTTAGTCGATGGCGGTTATGATATCGTTTAGTACCTTGAGCGTGGCTGAGGTGCACCCGTGACCGGCTCGGAAACCAGATTGCACAGCGGAGAAGGTACGGTGGGATTTGAGATGGTCAGTGACCCGTTTGTTGACTTGGCTTTCGAAGACCTTAGATAGGCAGGGCAGGATGGATATAGGTCTGTAACAGTTTGGGTCCAGGGTGTCTCCCCCTTTGAAGAGGGGGATGACTGTGGCAGCTTTCCAATCCTTGGGGATCTCAGACGATATGAAAGAGAGGTTGAACAGGCTGGTAATAGGGGTTGATGAATGCAGTGATGACAGAGAGCCAACCAACTTCCTGGTAGAGAATGCAGTGATGAGTACTAAAATTGTCACCTGTAATAAAGCTCAGTGCGCTATGGTAAACTACATCTAACAGCTTTAATAAAGTGGCAGCTGTGTTCATATAGATGATGTCACAGTCTACATACGGTCCCACAGTTGACAGTTAATGTCGGAGCAAAAACTAAGGCATGAGGTTGAAGGAATTATTGGAGACAGGATTTAGACAGGATTCCGAGACAGGATTTTGTTGAGGCACAGATCTGGGGAAGGGTACCAATAAATGTCTGCAGTATTGAAGGTCCCCAAGAACACAGTGGCCTCCATCATTCTTAAATGGAACTAGTTTGGAACCACCAAGAGTCTTCCTAGAGCTGGCCGTCCGGCCAAACTGAGCAATCAGGGGAGAAGGGCCTTGGTCAGAGAGCTGACCAAGAACCCAATGGTCACTCTGACAGAGCTCCAGTTCCTCTGCGAAAATGGGAGAACCTTCCAGAAGGACAACCATCTATGCAGCACTCCACCAATCAGGGCTTTATGGTAGAGTGGCCAGAAAGAAGCCACTTCTCAGTAAAAGGAACATGACAGCCCGCTTGGAGTTTGCAAAACGGCACCTAAAGGACTGTCAGACCATGAGAAACAAAATTCTCTGGGCTGATGAAACCAAGATTTAACTCTTTGACCTGAATGCCAAGCATCACATCTGGAGGAAACCTGGCACCATCCCTACGGTGAATCATGGTGGTGGTAGCATCATGCTGTGGGGATGTTTTTCAGTGGCAGGGACTGGGAGACTAGTCGGGATCGAGGGAAAGATGAACGGAGCAAAGTACAGAGAGATCCTTGATGAAAACCTACTCCAGAGCGCTCAGGATCTCAGAATGGGGCGAAGGTTCACCTTCCAACAGGACAATGACCCTAAGCACAAAGCCAAGACAACGCAGGAGTGACTTCGTGACAAGTCTCAATGTCCTTGAGTGGCCCAGCCAGAGCCTGGACTTGAACCCGACCAAACATCTCTGGAGCGACCTGATAGTAGCTGAGCAGCGACGCTCCCCATCCAACCTGACAGAGCTTGAGAGGATCTACAGATAAGAATGGGAGAAACTCCCCAAAAACTGGTGTGCCAAGCTTGTAGCGTCATACCCAAGAAGACTGGAGGCTGTAATCACTGCCAAAGGTGCTTCAACAAAGTACTGAGTAAAGGGTCTGAATACTTATGTATTTATCCGTTATTTTACCTGGTAAGTTGACTGAGAACACGTTCTTATTTACAGCAACGACCTGGGGAATAGTTACAGGGGAGAGGAGGGGGATGAATGAGCAAATTGTAAACTGGGGATTATTAGGTGACCGTGATGGTAAGTGCGATGTTTTTTAATTTTTTTATATATAAGCAACATTTTCTAAAAAACTGTTTTTGCTTTGTCATTATGGGGTACTGTGTGTAGATTGAATTAATACATTTTGGAATAAGGCTGTAACCTAACAAAATGTGGAAAAAGTCTGGGGGTCTGAATACTTTCCGAAGGTACTGTACATTGAGCACGGTTACATGCACACAATAATGCAATTATTGTGGATAGTTATGTTAATGTAATAGTTTGTTTACATGCTTTGCAAGAATAATGATTTCCCTAATAATCCTGTTTACATTGACACATCTTAAATCAGGCTCCCTGATTGGACTTACAGAAAATCACCAATAAAAACAAACGTTCTACCACAGTGTTATTTTTATGAAGACTATTTGATTCGGAGATCGGACACAAAGTTAGTGAAAACTATTTATAAATATGCACCCCCCCCGAACTCACTTCACTCACGCATAAGAGGGAGGCTACCCAGTGCTAGAAAATGTGCAGATCAAATACACCGCTGGAACCCTGATTAAGATGTTCACGTCCTAATAATTTAAAAGACTGCGCAGAAAACCAGGCGTTTAAATCGGCATACGCTTACCTCGATTTTGAACATACGACAATTAAGATGGTGTACGGTCAGAGTACGGTGTTTATAATACCGCAATACTCTGCCTTCTGACAATCAGTTTAAATATTGAATTATTAGTGTATATATATATTCATTGAGTTCTAACCAGAATGACAAGTAACAGAATGGATTCTCAGTACTTGTTTGTGAATTAAATTGACAACCAGAAACATTTTACGTGGTGTCCTCTCACAAACTCCTTAGTCTGCTGCTACATTGTTGTGGACATATGGTAAGGTTTTACCCCCTTCTTCGCCCCAATTTCATGATATCCAATTATTATCCAATTTACCCCTTTCTTCGCCCCAATTACGAACTTGTCTTATCTGTTACGGTTCTCTTGTGGTGAAGGAGAGTCGGACCAAAATGCAGCGTGTAGATTGCGATCCATGTTTATTCAACAAACGTAACACGAATCTAAATACAAACACTATAAAACAAATAACGTAACGAAAACCGAAACAGCCTATACTTGCGTAAACTAACACAGAGACAGGACCAAAAACACTAAGGACAATCACCCACGACAAACTCAAAGAATATGGCTGCCTAAATATGGTTCCCAATCAGAGACAACGATAAACACCTGCCTCTGATTGAGAACCACTCCAGACAGCCATAGACCTTGCTAGATAACCCCACTAGCTACAATTCCAATACACACACACCAAAACCCCAAGACAAAACACACCACAATACAAAAACCCCATGCCACACACACCCTGGCCTGACCCAATACATGAAGAAAAACACAAAATACTTAGACCAGGGCGTGACATTATCGCTGCAACTCCCCAACGGGCTCGAGTCATGTGTCCTCCGAAACATGACCGGCCAAACCGTGCTCCTTAACACCCGCCCGCTTAACCAATGAGTCGGAGTTCAACTCACAACCGAAGTCAGCCTGCAGGAGCCCGGCCCACCACAAGGAAACACTCCCCTAACGTGGACGACACTGGGCCAATTGTACGCCACCGTATAGGTCTCCCGGTCACGGCCGGTTGTGACACAGCCTGGGATTGAACTCGGGTCTGTAGTGACGCCTCAAGCACTGCAGTGCCTTAGACTGCTGCGCCACTCGGGAGGGACAGGTAAGCTTTTATGCATTGTGCTGAAGATAACAAAATCTGAAATAGTGAAATAAGCTATTTTACTTAGTGTTTAAGAAGGATAAATAGCCAGAACAGTGGTGTTTCACTGTGGAGCTTTAACTGCATTAGGACTGCTGGTGTTTACTTTCCAATGGGAAGGTTTGCATTGTGATACATTTATACAACTATAACACTGATGCATATTATTAAATGACACTGATGTTCACGATATCTTGGTTTTACATTCACCTTATCCATTAATATGGTAACTAATGTTGATAAGCGATGTGATGCAATACAACTAGATTAGAAGGCCTAGACTACTTCATCCTAATGTAAGCTGAATGTATTGGATTACACTGGCATATTATAAAGGGGAACATATTCAATGTAATTATATGCATGCATATCAAACAGGAATATATATTAAATGAATACACCATTGTAATATTATGACTGTCTCTCTCCCTGCAGGGGATTAGACAGATGAACTGCAGCCCCCAGATGCCCCAGCCTCCATGGGGAGACATCAACACTTGCCGTTTTTAATAATATTAACCCATTTATCGGTTTCCTGTATCTGTGCATGAATCCTTAAAACACAGTCCATGAGAACGGTCCATTTTTTAAATTTAAGAACGCAGTCCATTGTAGTTTCCTTAGTCGTATGTACAGGAAGGATACACATGGTCCAATGAAATGCTTACTTGCAGGTTCCTTCTCGACAATGCAACAATAAATAAAAGACCATACGAAACATAAAGTAAATGGCTCAGTAGAATCAACCTTTTAGCATCCCCAGGTAAGGGACATCAAGGAGATGAACATTGAACAGATTGTTCGGTATTTGAGGGCAAATGAAGTCATGACAGCCACAGGTTTTTGTTTTATCCCTTCACTAACCCCTCATTCAACTACACAGGGTCTCAATTATAGATGATGAATAGCTGAACATGGTGTTTGTGCTGGGCAGGAATAAAAATGTGCACACAGTGTAGTACCTTGGGGAAGACACCATTTGCCTCATTAAATAAAATCATTTTAAAAATTTGCTTCACATGTTACAATGAGCAGACAATTCTAGTGATGATGCACACTGCTGAATAAACTCCTGGGATAGGGTGTTTTTCCTGGTGGATGGGAGGTTCCCAAGTTCTATACATCTGTCCTGGTGACCAGGAACCAGGAAGAGCTTGCCTGCTAGCTAGCCATCATCGCATCTGACGAGCTAACTTACCTCAGCTAACGGCTGATAAAAAGCAGTGACTACACATTTCAATTCAAAATGTATATGAAAATAAATTAACATCATTTGATGAATAAATAACTGTAATACTTAGTTTGCCATCAATTCATTAGTTTGGGGAACTTTCACGGTGTTGCAAGGTGTTATGTGAAAGCCTCCCCGGCAAAGCAAAGAGAATGAAAAAGTAAGCTCCCCATGCTTGATTTGTTTTCCAGACCTCCAAAGTACGCTTATAGACACTTCTCCAGTACAGGACTAACTGACGTCATGCATAAACGTGCGCGACTTTTGGCTGCAGTAAGAAAGCCATCACCATCTACGCCCATTCAACATAGCCTATATTTATGTTTCAGTTAATTCAAAATAAAACTTTGGGCTCTCATACACGCTCTAGACAGAACACAAGTAAGTATTTTGGAACAAAGCCACAGTTTCTTTATAAAAAATAATCACAATAATGTTTACTTGATTGCTTGCTTCCTCCCTTGTCTCCTTCTCAAAGCACATTGGAGTAAAAGATCCGAGTTTCCTCTCCTCTAATTGGTTTCGAGAAGGATGCAAGGCGAGAGGACATGAGGAATCTAGGAAATACAATTGGAGATTCACCCACAGAATCAGAGGGAGTACCTGGCGCTGAACAAACTTCTGGATGACTTTCTTGGCCTGTTGGAAGGGCGGTTCCTGTCCCGGGGCAGAGTTGGACATGGAGAAACCCACATCCAGACACAGAACCAATGCTGTCTAGTTTAGCAACACAGAGAGGAAATACTTTTAATTATTCAAATACAATACACATACTGGTGTTGTGTTCTGACTCATAGTTAGTAATGCATGTAGCCTGCAGCAGTTAGACCCCTCCTTTGAGCAACATACTGTCTTTGTTTGGGAGAACACAAGGGCAAAACCACTTATCTCCAGAAGGGGCGGGTTTACAGACACTAACACATTTCCTGGGCTGTATTCATTACACCGATTCTGTTGGAAAACTTGTCTTAAACAGAAGCAACGGAATAAGGAAGGACCTACTTAAATTCTCTCAAGTTTTAATGTCACATGCACAAGTACAGTGAAACGCCTTCCTTTAAAGCTCTAAACCCTCCTACGGTGTATTTACGCCAATTCTATTGCGAAACGGTTTACTTCAAACTGAGTTTTTAATTGACAAATTCAGGTAGCTAAGAACTTCCCCGTATCGTTTCAGTTTGGTTGTTAAACGACAAAAGGTTTCCATCGCAAGACGTAATGAATACACCCCTGGATTGACGTGAAGACATAGTGAGAGATGTAGCCATAGCGTAAATCACCAATATCATCACAAACAACTTTAACGTTAGTGATTCTAGCTAACTTATCGAGGACTAAACTCCACGGTGAAGGACTTCCTTCATTGAGGAGTTTAGTCCACTAGTTAACAAACTAATGGAACAATTCACTACTAAAATGTAAGGACTAGCATGTAGATATTATTAATTATTTAATAATTATCTACAGTTCTTGAACATAAATAAATAATAGCTTGCAAGATATGAGTCAGTAAATCTCGAAGGACTTGCCTTCGCTGAACGCGCCATCTTGATTTCCTTTCCCTCGCTTTTTAATGAGTCCGGAGGGGAAGCAAACGTAAGGTAGGAATGGTTCCTACACAAAAATGTACTTTTCCGCTTAAATGTTCATGTACCGAATAAAAATCTAAAATTCAATGGGTTTCCATCGCAGTTTTGTCACAAAACTACTCTGGTTTTGGCTCATGAGCTCTATGCAACATTTTGCCAATTCAGTGCGGGTAGGCGCTGTGAGTAGGTTAGTATACACATGATGAGATTATTATGGGTAAAAGCGAGAATATTTTGATGTGTCAAACTGCAGTTAAGCATCGACCATCATGTCACCAGAATAAGACCCTCATCATTGTACTTTCACCACCATGTGAAGTTCATTGTGAGTAATTTAATCTGTAGCCTAATAAACTGCAAGATTTCCCAAATCCTAGTGAGAGGACCACACACCATATCATCCACTGACTCTAAATTTCCTTCAATATGATGGTTATTATATCAATATTTACACATTAAGGCATTTCCATCGCAATTCCTTGCATAATTTATTTTACAGACACAAATAGATCCCAAAATAACATTATCTGTCAGCGTTTATAAAATTGTATTTTCCATCACAGCGGTCATTCTTTTTTTAAATTCTTTTTTTATTTAACCTTTATTTAACTAGGAAAGTCAGTTAAAAAAATACTTATTTACAATGACAGTCTACCAAAAGGCAAAAGGCCTCCTGCGGGACAGGGGCTGGGATTGAAAATACAAAAAAAATTAAATATAAATATAGGACAAAACACCCATCATGACAAGACAACACAACACTACATAAAGAGAGACATTGACAACATAGCATGGCAGCAGTACATGGAAACACAGCATGGTAGCAACACAACATGGCAGCAGCACAACATGGTACAAACATTATTGGGCACAGACAACAGCACAAAAGGCAAGAAGGTAAAGATAACAACACATCACGCGAAGCAGCCACAACTGTCCGTAAGAGTGTCCATGATTGAGTCTTTGAGTGAAGAAAATGCGATAAAACTGTCCAGTTTGAGTGTTCATTGCAACTCGTTCCAGAAGGTGGTTGCAGTGAACTGAAAAGACAAGCGACCCAGGGATGTGAGGCCTAAGGAGGGTTTTATAAATAAGCATCAACCAGTGGGTCTTGCGACGGGTATACAGAGATGACCAGTTTACAGAGGAGTATAGAGTGCAGTGTTGTGTCCTATAAGGAGCATTGGTGGTAAATCTGATGGCTGAATGCTAAAGAACATCTAGCCGCTCGAGAACACTCTTACCTGCCGATCTATAAATTATATCTCCGTAATCTAGCATGAGTAAGATGGTCATCTGAATCAGGGTTAGTTTGGCAGCTGGGGTGAAAGAGGAGAGATTACGATAGAGGAAACCACGTCTAGATTTAACTTTAGCCGGCAGCTTTGATACAGTTGAAGTCGGAAGTCTACATACACCTTAGCCAAATACATTTAAACTCAGTTTTCCCAATTCCTGACATTTAATCCCAGTAAAAATTCCCTGTTTTAGGTCAGTTAGGATCACCACTTTATTTTAAGAATGTGAAATGTCAGAATAATAGTAGAGAGAATGATTTATTTCAGCTTTTATTTCTTTCATCACATTCCCAGTGGGTCAGATGTTTACATACACTCAATAAGTATACATACATTTTTTAACTTGGGTCAAACGTTTTGGGTAGCCTTCCACAAGCTTCCCACAATAAGTTGGGTGAATTTTGGCCCATTCCTCCTGACAGAGCTGGTGTAACTGAGTCAGGTTTGTAGGCCTCTTTGCTCACACATGCCTTTTCGGTTCTGCCCACACATTTTCTATAGGATTTAGGTCATGGCTTTGTGATGGCCACTCCAGTACCTTGACTTTGTTGTCCTTAAGCCATTTTCCCACAACTTTTGAAAAATGCTTGGGGTCATTGTCCATTTGGAAGACCCATTTGCAACCAAGCTTTTACTTCCTGACTGATGTCTTGAGATGTTGCTTCAATATATCCACATAATTTTCCTACCTCATGATGCCATCTATTTTGTGAGGTGCACAGGTCCCTACGCAGCAAAGCACCTGCACAACATGATGCTACCACCCCCGTGCTTCACAGTTGGGATGGTGTTCTTTGGCTTGCAAGCCTCCCCCTTTTTCCTCCGAACATAACAATGGTCATTATGGCCAAACAGTTCTATCTTTGTTTCATTAGACCAGAGGACATTTCTCCAAAAAGTACTATCTTTGTCCCCATGTGCAGTTGCAAACCATAGTCTGGCTTTTTTTATGGTGGTTTTGGAGCAGTGGCTTCTTCCTTGCTGAGTGGCCTTTCAGGTTTAGTTGATATAGGACTCATTTTACTGTGGATATGGATACTTTTGTACCTGTTTCCTCCAGCATTTTCTCAAGATCCGTTTCTGTTGTTCTGGGATTGATTTGCACTTTTCACACCAAAGTACATTAATCTCTAGGAGACAGAATGTGTCTCCTTCCTGAGCATGATGATGGCTGCATGGTCCCATGGTGTTTACCCCCCCTTTCGGAAAAGCTGACCACGACTCCATTTTGTTGATCCCTGCCTACAGACAGAAACTAAAACAAGAAGCTCCCACGCTGAGGTCTGTCCAACGCTGGTCCGACCAAGCTGACTCCACACTCCAAGACTGCTTCCATCACGTGGACTGGGAGATGTTTCGTATTGCGTCAGACAACAACATTGACGAATACGCTGATACGGTGTGCGAGTTCATTAGAACGTGCGTTGAAGATGTCGTTCCCATAGCAACGATTAAAACATTCCCTAACCAGAAACCGTGGATTGATGGCAGCATTCATGTGAAACTGAAGGCACGAACCTCTGCTTTTAATCAGGGCAAGGTGTCTGGTAACATGACTGAATACAAACAGTGCAGCTATTCCCTCCGCAAGGCTATCAAACAAGCTAAGCGCCAGTACAGAGACAAAGTAGAATCTCAATTCAACGGCTCAGACACAAGAGGCATGTGGCAGGGTCTACAGTCAATCACGGACTACAGGAAGAAACCCAGCCCAGTCACGGACCAGGATGTCTTGCTCCCAGGCAGACTAAATAACTTTTTTGCCCGCTTTGAGGACAATACAGTGCCACTGACACGGCTTGCAACGGAAACATGCGGTCTCTCCTTCACTGCAGCCGAAGTGAGTAAGACATTTAAACGTGTTAACCCTCGCAAGGCTGCAGGCCCAGACGGCATCCCCAGCCGCGCCCTCAGAGCATGCGCAGACCAGCTGGCCGGTGTGTTTACGGACATATTCAATCAATCCCTATACCAGTCTGCTGTTCCCACATGCTTCAAGAGGGCCACCATTGTTCCTGTTCCCAAGAAAGCTAAGGTAACTGAGCTAAACGACTACCGCCCCGTAGCACTCACATCCGTCATCATGAAGTGCTTTGAGAGACTAGTCAAGGACCACATCACCTCCACCCTACCTGACACCCTTGACCCACTCCAATTTGCTTACCGCCCAAATAGGTCCACAGACGATGCAATCTCAACCACACTGCACACTGCCCTAACCCATCTGGACAAGAGGAATACCTATGTGAGAATGCTGTTCATCGACTACAGCTCGGCATTCAACACCATAGTACCCTCCAAGCTCGTCATCAAGCTCGAGACCCTGGGTCTCGACCCCGCCCTGTGCAACTGGGTACTGGACTTCCTGACGGGCCGCCCCCAGGTGGTGAGGGTAGGCAACAACATCTCCTCCCCGCTGATCCTCAACACTGGGGCCCCACAAGGGTGCGTTCTGAGCCCTCTCCTGTACTCCCTGTTCACCCACGACTGCGTGGCCATGCACGCCTCCAACTCAATCATCAAGTTTGCGGACGACACAACAGTGGTAGGCTTGATTACCAACAACGACGAGACGGCCTACAGGGAGGAGGTGAGGGCCCTCGGAGTGTGGTGTCAGGAAAATAACCTCACACTCAACGTCAACAAAACTAAGGAGATGATTGTGGACTTCAGGAAACAGCAGAGGGAACACCCCCCATCCACATCGATGGAACAGTAGTGGAGAGGGTAGCAAGTTTTAAGTTCCTCGGCATACACATCACAGACAAACTGAATTGGTCCACTCACACAGACAGCATCGTGAGGAAGGCGCAGCAGCGCCTCTTCAACCTCAGGAGGCTGAAGAAATTCGGCTTGTCACCAAAAGCACTCACAAACTTCTACAGATGCACAATCGAGAGCATCCTGGCGGGCTGTATCACCGCCTGGTATGGCAACTGCACCGCCCTCAACCGTAAGGCTCTCCAGAGGGTAGTGAGGTCTGCACAACGCATCACCGGGGGCAAACTACCTGCCCTCCAGGACACCTACACCACCCGATGCTACAGGAAGGCCATAAAGATCATCAAGGACATCAACCACCCGAGCCACTGCCTGTTCACCCCGCTGTCATCCAGAAGGCGAGGTCAGTACAGGTGCATCAAAGCTGGGACCGAGAGACTGAAAAACAGCTTCTATCTCAAGGCCATCAGACTGTTAAACAGCCACCACTAACATTGAGTGGCTACTGCCAACACACTGTCAATGACACTGACTCTACTCCAGCCACTTTAATCATGGGAATTGATGGGAAATGATGTAAATATATCACTAGCCACTTTAAACAATGCTACCTTATATAATGTTACTTACCCTACATTATTCATCTCATATGCATACGTTGATACTGTACTCTATATCATCGACTGCATCCTTATGTAATACATGTATCACTAGCCACTTTAACTATGCCACTTGGTTTACATACTTATCTCATATGTATATACTGTACTCGATATCATCTACTGTATCTTGCCTATGCTGCTCTGTACCATCACTCATTCATATATCCTTATGTACATATTCTTTATCCCCTTACACTGTGTTATAAGACAGTAGTTTTTTTGGAATTGTTAGTTAGATTACTTGTTCGTTATTACTGCATTGTCGGAACTAGAAGCACAAGCATTTCGCTACACTCGCATTAACATCTGCTAACCATGTGTATGTGACAAATAAAATTTGATTTGATTTGATTTATACTTGCATACTATTATTTGTACATAAGAATGTGGTACCTTCAGGCATTTGGAAATTGCTCCCAAGGATGAACCAGATATGTGGAGGTCTACAATTTTTTTCTGAGGTCTTGGCTGATTTCTTTTGATTTTCCCATGATGCCACAGGTACAGCTCCAATTGACTCAAATTATGTCAAGTAGCCTATCAGAAGCTTCTAAAGCCATGATATCAAGCAAAGAGGCACTGAGTTTTAAGGTAGGCCTTGAAATATATCCACAGGTACACCTCCAATTGACTCAAATTATGTCAATTAGCCTATCAGAAGCTTCTAAAGCCATGATATAATTTTCTGGAATTTTCCAAGCTGTTTAAAGGCACAGTCAACTTAGTGTATGTAAACTTCTGACCCACTGGAATTGTGATACAGTGAATTATAAGTGAAATAATCTGTCTAAACAATTGTTGGAAAAATTACTTGTGTCATGCAAAGTAGATGTCCTAACTGACTTTCCAAAACTATAGTTTGTTAACAAGAAATTTGTGGAGTGGTGGACTACAACCTAAGTGTATGTAAACTTCCTGTATACCAGGAGCTGTTCCTGGTCCGCCACGTCTGTTGACTCATGTATGCGAAGCAGTAATTGTTTCAAAACAGCTCCTGCCACTTCACTGATGCGTCGTGAAACAGTGTTGTTTGATGAAGGCTTTGTCTGTATAGTTTTTTGGGGCCTTTTCCCGCAGCATTGTCCCAGCCATATCAGCAGGAAGAATAAAGTCCTCCACAATAGTATGGGGATGGCCTGTCCTAGCCACTCACCAAATAAGACGCTTCAGCCCCTTCTTATTAATGGTATCTGTTGCTTTTATACATGTCTTACTACTCGAAAGTCATCTTAATTCTCGCTCCAAAAACTCTCATGGCTGATTTTCCAAATTGTCATGTTTAGTTTCTAAATGTCTGCTCAAGAGTGAAGGTTTCCAGTGAGAGTGTAAAGGTTAATGTGATTGGATGTTAATTATTTGACTAGGCTACCTGTATTTAACATTGTGTTGTATAGCCCCGTTGGACAATCTAAATGGACTGTTTGAAAATGTGAATCACATTTTTATTTGGCGTACCCCGATGGCATTGCGCGTACCACTAGGAATAGCCGACGTAGAGTAACCTACCCACAGCGTTGGCAAGATGCTGGATAGAGCGCATGTGCCAAGACCAGAGTAGTTGTGGCAAAACTAACCGGTAGAGTTCCAAATGCGATGGAAACACATTGAACTTCAGATTTTTAGTCAGTACATGAAAACTGAAGTGAAAAACTATGTTATCACACACAGCCTTTTATCTGCAACAAAGTAAATTTGATAGAAACATCTCTTTTCAACCCCATTATAAACGCAGATTTGTAGGGGATTTTTTTTTATAATCAAAAACCATTAAACAAAAATATTTTAATTCATGCAAAATAAAACTAATGGACTTCACACATTTCTTCCTTTAAACTGTATTTTATGGAATTATTGTGAGACTGCAATGCCAATGTAGTCCACTAGGCGACATAATATTATATGAGCTCAGCAAGTGCTTCCAGTTACAAGAGCTGTATCTTACAGAATCCTCATTATTAGAATGTGTCACATTCTATTAGAACGTCGATCCAATCACCGTTCAGGTCTAGCTACACACCGACCTAACTACAGTACCGGGCCTCCATGGGTCTAGAGATAGTCAGGACACTGTACGTGTTGCTGACCCGGACTGATAAACTGTAGTAGCTCAACACCCTCAGTGCTCTGTTATGGACACAGCTTCAGGAATATTGTTTTACTGTACAGTAATGTAGTCAATCATCACCAGTTTGATTGGCTGACTACATGACATGATCACCCTCAGATGCCTCAGGGCTTTTATTATTATTACTATAATTCATCTTTATTTAACTAGGCAAGTCAGTTAAGAATAAATTCTTATTTACAACGACGGCCTACCCTAAAACGGCCAAACCCTAACCCGGACGACGCTGGGCCAATTGTGCGCCGCCCTATGGGACTCCAAATCATGGCCGGTTGTGATACAGCCTGGAATCAAACCAGGGTCTGTAGTGATGCCTCTAGCACTGAGATACAGTGCCTTAGACCGCTGCGCCACTCAGACAGCTCAGATAGGAGGACAGCCAATAAGCTGACAATATTATCACCAACTTACCTGTAAATGTTCCATATGTAACCAACTACAGGGTGCCTCAATCTTTTTGCCTGTCATAGTAATGTGAGGAACATACAGCCTGCTGTTAAAGCCCCTCTGAACCCCACTGTGAGCAGTCAGTAGCTTATCTAGGTCTATACTTGATACAACTCTTTCTGAAATCTATTTAAAATATCTAATTGTCATAAAGATAGGGGTTTAACATGCATGACAAAATTACTCCAGTTACTGTGAAAATCATTCAGGTTATATTTCCATATATTGTATCTCATGGTGAGCAACAAGCATGATGTGAGTGAAGAGTGAGTGAACAGCAGACACAGATTGAACCTTCATATAGAGCAGAGGTACTGACCAAAATAACCTTTTAGATCCTTCAAAATATTTGTTTATGTTTTTGTCTGCTGAATGAATGCCCCAGAGTTCCTTCCACCATGCCACAGCATTTAATGTGATATTTTCAACCTTGCTTAGAGAAAGGTAAAGTACTATTTCATAGAGAAAGGTAAAGTATTACTTCATGCAGGTACAGTAGATATAAAGGTAACTTCCTGCATGTCCTATCGGGGCTTTTCAGGGCAACAGTTATTCAACAAAGATCAAAATCTAATTTTATTTGCGCCAAATACAACAGGTATAGACCTCACTGTGAAATGCTGACTTATTTTGTTTATTTTATTTCACCATTATTTAACCAGGTGGCCAGTTAAGAACAAGTTCTCATTTACAACTGCGTCCTGTCCAAGATAAAGCAAAGCAGTGCGACAAAACAACAACACAGAGTTACACATGGTATAAACAAAAGTAAAGTCAATAACAAAATTGAAATAGTCTATATATAGTGCGTGCAAATGGAGTAAGGAGGTAAGGCAATAAATAGGCTGTATTAGCGAAGTAATTGCAATTTAGCAATTAACACTGGAGTGATAGATGAGCAGATGATGGTGTGTAAGTAGAGATACTGGTGTGGAAAATAGCAGAAAAAAGTCAATAAAAACTATATGGGGATGTGGTAGGTAGTTGGGTGGGCTATTTACAGATGGGCTATGTACAGCTGCAGCGATCGGTAAGCTGCTCAGATAGCTGATGTTTAAAGTTAGTGAGGGAAATATAAGTCTCCAACTTCAGCGATTTTTGCAATTTGTTCCCGTCACTGGCAGCAGAGAACTGGAAGGAAAGGCGGTCAAAGGAAGTGTTGGCTTTGAGGATGACCAGTGAAATATACCTGCTGGAGTGCGTGCTACGGGTGGGTGCTGCTATGGTGACCAGTGAGCTGAGATAAGGCAGGGCTTTACCTAGCAAAGACTTATAGATGACCTGGAGCCAGTGAGTTTCGCGACAAATATGTAGCGAGGCCAGCCGATGAGAGTGTACAGGTCGCAGTGGTGGGTGGTAAATGGTGACAAAACGGATGACACTGTGATAGACTGCATTCACTTTGCTGAGTAGAGTGTTGCGAGGCTATTTTGTAAATGACATCGCCGAAGTCGAGGATCAGTAGGATAGTCAGTTTTACGAGGGTATGTTTGGCAGCAGGAGTGAAGGATGCTTTGTTGCGAAATAGGATGCCGATTCTAGATTTAATTCTGGATTGGAGATGCTTAATATGAGTCTGGAAGGAGAGTTTACAGTCTAACCAGACACCTAGGTATTTGTAGTTGTCCACATATTCTAAGTCAGAACCGTCCAGAGTAGTGATGCTAGTCGGGAGGGCGGGTGAGGGCAGCGATTGGTTGAAGAGCGTGCATTTAGTTTTACTAGTGTTTAAGAGCAGTTGGAGGCCACGGAAGGAGTGTTGTATGGCATTGAAGCTCATTTGGAGGTTTGTTAACACAGTGTCCAAAGAAGGGCCAGATGTATACAGAATGGTGTCGTCTGCGTAGAGGTGGATCAAGCAATCACCCACAGCAAGAGTGACATCATTGATGAAAAGGGTTGGCCCAAGAATTGAACCCTGTGGTACCACCATAGAGATTGCCAGAGGTCCAGACAACAGGACCTCCAATTTGACACACTGAACTCTATCTGAGATGTCGTTGGTGAACGAGGCAAGGCAGTCATTTGAGAAACCAAGGCTGTTGAGTCTGCTGATAAGAATACGGTGATTGATCGAGTCGAAAGCCTTAGTATGGTATTTTAACTGACAACCAATTCACCATGTTAAACTCCACCTTGGACATGAGGGTAGCAACACATTGATGCCAACCCAATCTTCTGCAAAGTGGAAAATCAATCATGAGCACAGGTCATGGTCTTCTTCTTTGGTATAATGGTGTTCGCAAGAATTATATGTGGTTTCCGCCACCTACTGTACAGGTGGATAATAAAGATCCGAAAAGGGAAAAATGCTGAAAAATATAATAATACATTCCATAAACTATCAATAACGAAATGTTAATTAAACTAAATAATCCTGCTTTTCGGATGCAGATATGATGTCCAGCTTCTTAGAAACGTGTACAGTACAATTAATAACTGTGGCTATAAATGCTACAAAATCCACCTTCTTCACAATAAGTGGATCCAGATCACTTGATTGACGTATAACATTTGCAACTTGTTGTGTTGTATCCGCCACCATGTCTTCTTCAAAACTGTTGCCACTCCAACACTCTTCACCACCTCCACATAGGAGATTTGCTGTACAGCCCTGATCCTTGACATGCAACCTCTTTCACTCTAACAGGGCACTCTGGGAATTCAGGAATATGATCCCGACCACAGTTGAAACATTTTACATTCATGGACTCTAAAATAACACATTCCTACCGTCTGCAAAGACTTGGCACATGGACAAAGGATTACACTTCTTTGCATTAGATCAGGTTTTGTACAAATGCTCTTACAGCATATCTTATATATCCCAACTTTACAGAGGGTGATAAATACACATCAAACATCAATAATACAGATCAACTTGGATCCTTTTCCCCATTCTCCTTACGGGTCAAGTCACGTGCATTAACTACTCCTGGAATTTCTTACCTAAGATATTGATTATAAATGTCCATCGGGACGGCAGCGATAACACCTTTTTACCGGTGCCCTGCTCTGAAAATCTAAGCCTACCACTTCATGCGTAGATAATTTCGACGTAATAATTTCTATTATTGGACTTCACTGTCGTCACTTCACTCATCTTTCTCGCTAAAAGGACAACCATTCGATTAATGAATAGGTTCCGGTTGCAGGTTCCGCTTGCAGGTTCCGGTGGTAGATGGCGCCAAAGCGCTGCGCTGGATTTGAAGACGGACAGCCGCGCGCGCGTGGCCGCCTTAACAACGCAGATGGTACTGAGGTAACGCTTAGTTCGCTAGCGCGTCAAGTCAGTCAGTCAGTCAGTCAGCTGTAGCCAATATTTAAAATACATATATTTTTAATGATTTGTAGCCTAAACGTTTGTGTTGAAAGTGAGCTGTAGTTTCGTTTTTTGCCTGCCAAAAACGTTTTAATTCTTTGTTTTACTGCTGCACCTTGCTTAATAAAGGTGTATGTAATGCTAGCTAGCTAACAGCTTGCTAACTGTTAACCGTTTGACCGTCCCTGTTTGTGAGACCTGTTGAAATGGATGACCATGATTCCCTGGGCAGTATGGACAGCTTACTTCTCCAGCTAGGTATGTTTTCAACTTTGACCTTTATTCCACTATACCCTAACAATAACTAGTGATTTACAGGAGTTCAATGGCTAACTGGTTGCTTTTCTTTGCTGATTTATAGCTCTGCAAACCAGGGACATCGCTCAGAAGAGGGATCAGATCAATCAACAGATTCAAAGTAAGTGATGGTGTCGCCTCACAGAAGGCAGCTAGCGATATGGAGTGACTGGCTATCTCATGGTGACAGGTTTAAGCCCCGCTCCAGCTGTTAACAGCTACATTGGTGTTAGAAGTGGGATAACGTTAGTCCATCGCTTTTATGTGAATTCTGCTCCACAGGGGACCATGGTACTTTTCAGTATGTGCTATAATGCCCCGGGGGGGTGGGTTGAATTCTGGGGGAAAGTCAATGATATAATCTCTGTACTTATAGACCAACTATTATCATTACATCCAATAGTGATTTTGCTTTGTGATTACTGAATTGCACTTGACAGAATGCCAATGGAGATGTGGTTGGCAGGAACCACAGCTGCCAAGTAAAAGTATTGAATGAAGGTGGTTTCCACCTCATCAGTTACCATTGCAGCAATGGCTGCTCACATTTCAGGAAATTATCCGTATGGAAGTGTCCACGGCCAGGATTCACAGGGCCAGGGTGTCCACCCTGGACACCTGGAAAAAAAGCAGCAGCGAACATTTCAGAACTTTTATCCAACAGACCTGTACATCCATGAACGGATCTCTATCATTTGTAACTATTTCTGATGTATGTATTGTGATGTATTGTTTAATAGATGTACTATGTAAGGTATATTTATGTATCTGTTTTTATTTCACAAGAGATTTTAAATATATTCAGATTTCAGGGTGCGGGGTGGTAGTTTTTAAAATATTCATACAATGGGGTCCCAAATTATTGACCCCCTTGAAAAATATGAGCAATAATGACTGTAGAATAAATCATTAAAATACTGAGCTACAGTTGAAGTCGGAGGTTTACATACACCTTAGCCAAATACATTTAAACTCAGTGTTTCACAATTCCTGACGTTTAATCCCAGTAAAAATTCCCTGTCTTAGGTCAGTTAGGATCACCACTTTATTTTAAGAATGTGGAATGTCAGAATAATAGTAGAGATAATTATTTATTTCAGCTTTTATTTCTTTCATCACATTCCCATTGGGTCAGAAGTTTACATAAACTCAATTAGTATTTAGTAGCATTGCCTTTAAATTATTTAACTTGGGTCAAACGTTTCAGGTAGCCTTCCACAAGCTTCCCACAATAAGTTGGTGAATTTTGGCCCATTCCTCCTGACAGAGCTGGTGTAACTGAGTCAGGTTTGTAGGCCTTTTTGCTCTCACATGCCTTTTCAGGACTGCCCACAAATCTTCTATAGGATTGAGGTCAGGGCTTTGTGATGCCCACTCCAATACCTTGACTTTGTTGTCCTTAAGCCATTTTGCCACAACATTGGAAATATGCTTGGGGTCATTGTCCATTTGGAAGACCCATTTGCGACCAAGCTTGAACTTCCTGACTGATGTCTTGAGATGTTGCTTCAATATATCCACAAAATTTTCCTACCTCATGATACCATCTATTTTGTGAAGTGCACCGGTCCATCCTGCAGCACAGCACCCCCACAACATGATGCTGCCACCCCAGTTCTTCACGGTTGGGATGGTGTTCTTCGGCTTGCAAGCTTCTCCCCTTTTCCTCCAAACATAATGATGGTCATTATGGCCAAAGTACGATCTTTTTTCCCCATGTGCAGTTGCAAACTGTAGTCTGTTTTTTTTATGGCGGTTTTGGAGCAATGGCTTCTTCCTTGCTGAGCGGCCTTTCAGGTTATGTCGATATAGGACTCGTTTTACTATGGTTACAGATACTTTTGTACCTGTTTCCTCCAGTATCTTCACAAGGTCCTTTGCTGTTGTTCTGGGATTTATTTGCACTTTTCGCACCAAAGTGAAATCAAATCAAATTTTATTTGTCACATACACATGGTTAGCAGATGTTAATACGAGTGTAGCGAAATGCTTATGCTTCTAGTTCTGACAATGCAGTAATAACCAACGAGTAATCTAACCTAAAAATTTCACAACAACTACCTTATACACACAAGTGTAAAGGGATAAAGAATATGTACATAAAGATATGAATGAGTGATGGTACAGAACGGCATAGGCAAGATGCAGTAGATGGTATAGAGTACAGTATATACATCAAATCAAAATCAAATCAAATCAAATCAAATCAAATTTTATTTGTCACATACACATGGTTAGCAGATGTTAATGCGAGTGTAGCGAAATGCTTGTGCTTCTAGTTCCGACAATGCAGTAATAACGAGCAAGTAATCTAACTAACAATTCCAAAAAAAACTACTGTCATACACAGTGTAAGGGGATAAAGAATATGTACATAAGGATATATGAATGAGTGATGGTACAGAGCAGCATAGGCAAGATACAGTAGATGATATCGAGTACAGTATATACATATGAGATAAGTATGTAAACCAAGTGGCATAGTTAAAGTGGCTAGTGATACATGTATTACATAAGGATGCAGTCGATGATATAGAGTACAGTATCAACGTATGCATATGAGATGAACAATGTAGGGTAAGTAACATTATATAAGGTAGCATTGTTTAAGGTGGCTAGTGATATATTTACATCATTTCCCATCGATTCCCATGATTAAAGTGGCTGGAGTAGAGTCAGTGTCATTGACAGTGTGTTGGCAGTAGCCACTCAATGTTAGTGGTGGCTGTTTAACAGTCTGATGGCCTTGAGATAGAAGCTGTTTTTCAGTCTCTCGGTCCCTGCTTTGATGCACCTGTACTGACCTCGCCTTCTGGATAATAGCGGGGTGAACAGGCAGTGGCTCGGGTGGTTGTTGTCCTTGATGATCTTTATGGCCTTCCTGGGACATCGGGTGCTGTAGGTGTCCTGGAGGGCAGGTAGTTTGCCCCCGGTGATGCATTGGGCAGACCTCACTACCCTCTGGAGAGCCTTACGTTTGTGGGCGAAGCAGTTGCCGTACCAGGCGGTGATACAGCCTGACAGGATGCTCTTGATTGTGCATTTGTAAAAGTTTGTGAGTGCTTTTGGTGACAAGCCAAATTTCTTCAGCCTCCTGAGGTTGAAGAGGTGCTGCTCCGCCTTCTTCACCACGCTGTCTGTGTGGGTGGACTAATTCAGTTTGTCTGTGATGTGTACGCCGAGGAACTTAAAACTTACTACCCTCTCCACTACTGTCCCGTCGATGTGGATAGGGGGGTGCTCCCTCTGCTGTTCCCAGAAGTCCACGATCATCTCAGTTTTGTTCATCTCAGTTCTGATCTCACGATCAGTTTTGTTGACGTTGAGTGTGAGGTTATTTTCCTGACACCACACTCCGAGGGCCCTCACCTCCTCCCTGTAGGCCGTCTCGTGCGTTCATCTCTAGGAGACAGAACGCGTCTCCTTCCTGAGCGGTATGATGGCTGTGTGGTCCCATGGTGTTATACTTGGGTACTATTCTTTGTACAGATGAACGTGGTACCTTCAGGCGTTTGGACATTGGTCCCAAGGATGAACCAGACTTGTGGAGATCGACACTTTTTTTTCTGAGGTCTTGGCTGATTTCTTTTGATTTTCCCATGATGTCAAGCAAAGAGGCACTGAGTTTGAAGGCCTTGAAATACATCCACAGGTACACCTCCAATTGACTCAAATTATGTAAATTAGCCTAACAGAGGCTTCTAAAGCCATGACATCCTTTTCTGGAATTTTCCAAGCTGTTTAAAGGCACAGTCAACTTAGTGTATGTAAACTTCTGACCCACTGGAATTGTGACACAGTGAATTATAAGTGAAATAATCTGTCTGTAAACAATTGTTGGAAAAATGACTTGTGTCATGCACCAAGTAGATGCCCTAACTGACTTGCCAAAACTATAGTTTGTTAAAAAGAAATTTGTGGAGTGGTTGAAAAACAAGTTTTAATGACTCCAACCTAAGTGTATGTAAACTTCCAACTTCAACTGTATATTGTATGCGGAAAAAAAGGGAAATATTATTTTTTACTAACACAATTGTTCAGAGAAAGATATATTTTCTTTAACAGGTAATATTATTTTTTTCTCAAAAAAGTAGGGGTCAATATTATTGACACCGCTAAAGAATCGTATATAAATAAAGTTTAGTATATTTGGTCCCATATTCCTGACATGCAATGCTTACAGTACATCTAGCTCGTGACTCTACAAACTTATTGGATGCATTTGCAGTTAGTTTTAGTGTATTTCAGGTTATTTTGTGCCCAATAGTAATATAATATATTGTGTGATTTTGGAGTCACTTTTATTATAAATAAGAATAGAATATGTTTCCAAACACTTCTACATTAATGTAATGATGAGTGACAAAGTTACAGAGGGTCAAAGATCATAATTCCAAGACATGCTAACCTCCCCTGTTATTGGTAATGGTTAGAGGTTAGCATGTCTTGGTGGTTTGATCATTTACCCTCTATCTCAGTCATCATTATTCACCATTCATTCAGGATTATCTGTAATCATGTTAGCATCCACATTAATGTAGAAGTGTTTGACTCCAAAATGATACAGTACATTATTTACTGTTGATATTCTATTGCATCCAACACATTTGTAGAGTCACAAGCTTTATGTAGTCATTGTGTGCTTGGAATATGACCAAATACTACACTTTTGACCACATTATTTATAAGAATCTTTAGGAGTGTAAATAATTTTTACCCCAACCTTTTTGAGAGAAAACATTACTTGTTAAAGAAAATATCTTTCTCTGGGTTGTAATTAGCATAAAATAATATAATCTCACATTTTCTTTAGCGTACAAAGTAGCTCAGTATTTGAATTATTTATTTTATAGAGTCATTATTGCTCATCCTTATAAGGGGGGGTCAATCATTTGGGACCCCACTCTATATACATACTGTATATACAGTGCATTCGGAAAGTATTCAGACCCCAGACACCATTTTGTTACGTTAAAGCCTTATTCTAAAATTAATTTAATAGTCCCTCCGTCCCGCCATCAATCTACAGACAATAACCCACTTTGACAAAGCAAAGCCAGGTTTTTAGAAATGTTTGCACATTTATGAAATAACAAAACCAGGCAATATCACATTTACATAAGTATTCAGACCCTTTACTCTACTTTTGTTGAAGCACCCTTGGCAGCGATTACAGCCTCCAGTCATCTTGGGTATGACGCTACAAGCTTGGCACACCTGTATTTGGGGAGTTTCTCACATTCTTCTCTGCAGATCCTCTCAAGCTCTGTCAGGTTGGATGGGGAGTGTCGCTGCACAGCTATTTTCAGGTCTCTCCAGAGATGTTTGATCGGGTTCAAGTCCGGGCACTGGCTGGGCCACTCAAGGACATTGAGACTTGTCACGAAGTCACTCCTGCGTTGTCTTGGCTTTGTGCTTAAGGTCATTGTCCTGTTGGAAGGTGAACCTTCTCCCTCATTCTGAGATCCGGAGCTCTTTGGATCAGGTTTTCATCAAGGATCTATTTGTACTTTGCTCCGTTCATCTTTCCCTCAATCCTGACTAGTCTCCCTGCCACTGAAAAACATCCCCAAAGCATGATGCTGCCACCACCATGCTTCACCATAGGGATGGTTCCAGGTTTCCTTTACTCTGTACTTTACTCTGTACCTATGAATTGAAAAACTTGATGAAACAAAAAAGAAGTGGGACAATCCTTACAGTCTCTCAGGCCTTTAATAACATCATATCAAGGGCAGGCCATAGGTAACAATTTCTGTTGTGGTTGTCTTATGTTTTAGCTGTGTGGTGTTCATGAATCAGTTTATTTTATTTTCTCACCAGTCGGCAAAGCCAATGTTGCTGAGAAGAAATCCTACATCATAGGGATCCAGAAAAACATCAGGAAGCTTGAGGAGGAATCTCATCATAAGCAGAACATTGTGAAGCATCTCAAAGGCAATACGAAAAGGTAAAGCAAAAGTTTGTTGTGTTTTTTGTAGGTGGGTCTTTATAAATAATGGGGCCATTGTGTGACATTGGAATCAACATTTCAAAATGGTTTGAAACAAAAATAGAAAGGTTTTCATGCAGTTCCACATGTGTACTTAGACTAGAGGAATGCAAGTGAATATATGCCCATAACTATACATACTTTAAGCAGGGTTCATCAAGTCAAATTCAAGGACTTTCAAGGACTTTTTTAAGTACTTCATTATAATTTTCAAGGACCTCAATGTTGTACAATCAGTTGTTGTACAACTGTACATAATAATTTAGAACCCCCTCCTCCTCGTCAATAGTAGGACCATTACCACTTCGAGAATACGGATATAGAACCCCCCCAATAGAAGGTAGCCCGTTACCACTTTAAGAATACGGATATAGAACCCCCTCAATAGAAGGTAGGCCATTACCACTTTAAGAATACGGATATAGAACCCCCCAATAGAAGGTAGGCCATTACCACTTTAAGAATACGGATATAGAACCCCCTCAATAGAAGGTAGGCCATTACCACTTTAAGAATACGGATATAGAACCCCCTCAATAGAAGGTAGGCCATTACCACTTTAAGAATACGGATATAGAACCCCCTCAATAGAAGGTAGGCCATTACCACTTTAAGAATACGGATATAGAACCCCCTCAATAGAAGGTAGGCCATTACCACTTTAAGAATACGGATATTGTCATGCATAGGTGTAATAGGTGGCAGGGAAGTCAGGCGCAGGAGAGTCAAATGGAGTGTAAAATGGAGTCTTTTAATAAAGTCCACGGAGTATGCTCCATAACACTAAATGTACATAAACACACAAACATGGGTACGAGGACCCGACGCGCACCTATACAACAATCACACTACACTGACAATAAAACAATCTCTGACAAAGACATGAGGGGAAACATAGGGTTAAATACACAACAGGTAATGAATGGGATTGAAAACAGGTGTGTGGGAAGACAAGACAAAACCAATGGAAAATGAAAAAAGGATCAATGATGGCTAGAAGACCGGTGACGTCGAAAGCCGAGCACCGCCCGAACAAGGAGAGGCAACGACTTCGGCAGAAGTCGTGACAGATATACAACCCCCTCAATAGAAGGTAGGCCATTACCACTTTAAGAATACGGATATAGAATCCCCTCAATAGAAGGTAGGACCATTACCACTTTAAGAATAAAGCCATTACCACTTTAAGAATAAGGATATAGAGCCCCCTCCCCCTCAATAGAAGGTAGACCATTACCACTCTATGAATTAGGATATAGAATCCCCTCAATAGAAGGTAGGCCATTACCACTTTAAGAATAAGGTCATTACCACTTTAAGAATAAGGATATAGAGCCCCCTCCCCTCAATAGAAGGTAGGCCATTACCACTTTAAGAATAAGGATATAGAATCCCCTTCCCCTCAATAGAAGCTAGGGCCATTACCACTCTAAGAATAAGGATATAGAGCCCCCTCCCCCTCAATAGAAGGTAGGCCATTACCACTTTAAGAATAAGGATATAGAACCGCCTCCTCCCCCTCAATAGAAGGTAAAAACCTTTCAATTAAAGCAGTGAGAAACAAACGAAAGTGGCAACATTCGGGAAGTATTCAGACCCCTTGAATTTTCCACATTTTGTTACGGTACAGCCTTCTAAAATGTATTAAATAATTGTTTCCCCTCATTAATCTGCATACAATACCAATAATGAAAAAACAAAAACAGGTTTTTAAAATTTTATGCAAATTAATAAAAATGTACAAAACGGAAATATCACATTTACATAAGTATTCAGACTCTTTACTCAGTACTTTGTTGATGCACCTTTGGCAGCGATTACAGCCTCAAGTCTTCTTGGGTATGACACTACAAGCTTGGCACACCTGTATTTGGTGAGTTTCTCCCATTCTTCTCTGCAGATCCTCTCAAGCTCTGTCAGGTTGGATGGGGAGCGTTGCTGAGCAGCATTTTCAGGTCTCTCCAGAGATGTTTGATCGGGTTCAAGTCCGGGCTCTGGCTGGGCCACTCAAGGACATTGAGACTTGTTCCGAACCCACTCTTGTGTTGTCTTGGCTGGTAGGCCATAAAAGCTCACAGAACGGGACTGCCGAGTGCTGTACGTAGCGTACGTAGCGCATAAAAATCATCTGTCTTCGGTTGCAACACTCACTACCAAGTTCCAAACTGCCTCTTGAAGCAACGTCAGCACAATAACTGTTCGTTAGGAGCTTCATGAAATGGGTTTCCGTGGACAAGCAGCCACACACAAGCCTAAGATCACCATGCTCAATGCCAAGTGTCGTGTGGAGTGGTGTAAAGCTCGTCGCCATTGCACTCTGGAGCAGTGGAAACGCGTACTGTGATGAATCACGCTTCACCATCTGGCAGTCCGACGGACAAATCTGTGTTTGCCGGATGCCAGGAGAACGCTACATTCCCCAATGCATATGGTCAACTGTAAAGTTAGATGGAGGAGGAATAATGGTTTGTGGCTCTTTTTCATGGTTTGGGCTAAGTCTCTTAGTTCCAGTGGAGGGAAATCTTAATGCTACAGCATATAATTATATTCTAGACTGTGCTTCCAAATTTGTAGCAACACTTTTGGGAAGGCCCTTTCCTGTTTCAGCATGACAATTCCCTCGCACAAAGCGAGGTCCATACAGAAATGGTTTGTCAAGATAGTGTGGAATAACTTGCCTGCACAGAGCCCTGACCTCAACCCCATCGAACACCTTTGGGATGATTTGGAACGCCGACTGTTAGCCAGGCCTAACCGCCCAACCTCACTAATGCTCTTTTGGCTGAATGGAATTAGATGTTCGACGAGCAGGTGTCCACATACTTCTGGTCATGTAGTGTAGGTTGGTACCCTAGTTTATAGAAAGACCCATGTACAGCCAGGCCTGTAGTGTAGGTTGGTACTCTAGTTTATATAAATATCCATGTACAGCCAGGCATGTAGTGTAGTTTGGTACCCTAGTATATAGAAAGACCCATTTACAGCCAGGTCTGCCCTAGCTTTGGATTGCATTCACAAAACATATCAGAGTAGGAGTGCTGATCTAGGATCAGTTTTACCCTTTACAGTAGATGATAATTAATATCATTATAAAGATGGGGGGACGTGATCCTGGACAGTACTCTGAGACACTTTGTGAATGCAGGCCCTGCTGTGAATTCTTGTATCATGGTACCCCCTCTCTTGCAGTCTAAAGGGAACTAACGGCCTCCTGCTGCAGTATGAGAAGACGCTGCAGGCTGAATTGGAGAGGAGACGAGACAACTGTAATCAAGACATGTAAGGCCTACATTTTGTCTTGACATTTACATCATGGTCATTTACACTGAATCAGCTATACTTAGGCCTCCAATGTGTCTGCTGTAGGAAAGTGTACCAGGAGAGAATAGAGCGCTACAGGAAGGTTTTCCAGCAGCACAAAGAGAGTTACTGCCAGAACCCTCTGGCCAAGCAGCTGCTGATGATTCAGTCAGGAAAAGAAGAGCTGGAAAGCAGGATTAAAGTTTGTGAGGACCAGATAACAGCCAAAGAGAAGGCTCTGCAGGATCTACTAGGTAACTACTAGGACAATGATTCCTTACAGTAAACACACCTGACTCAACTTGTCAACCAGTCATCAAGCCCTGGATTACTATATTTCATCTTTATTTAACTAAGCAAGTCAGTTAAGAACAAATTCTTATTTACAATGACGGCCTAGGAACAGTGGGTTAACTGCCTTGTTCAGGGGTAGAACGACAGATTTTTACCTTGTCAGCTTGGGGATTCGATCTTGCAACCTTTCGGTCACTGGCCCAATGCTCTAACCACTAGGCTACCTGCCGCCCCAAACCCCAATCAGGTGACTTTGCCCGGTGTGCTGCTGGCTGTACCGGAGGACTGGAGTTGGGAAACTGGATTTTTAAAAATGTATTTAACTAGGCAAGTCAGAAACACTGTACTCGGTAACCAAATGGTAACCAATATCCTCTACTAGGTAACTAACACGTTTTAGTCCACTGAATATCCGGTGTCTTTGGTTTGATGTACAGTACAAAGAAGTACAAGCTTATTTCTTTTTTCCCTCAGGTCAAACATTGTCCATCGAAAATCCATTGGAAAGGTATCCTTTTGCACGGTTAATGTCAACCGAAACTCACTGACATGCAAAACGATTAGGGTTGAGCCGATATATGATGAAATTGAATATCGTGATATTTGACATTGACAATATGTCGGGAAGTGCAAGAAGGTATATTGTGAAGGTCAAGACCATACTTTATTTGAACAGTTTTATCTGTATCAATACGGTAAATGAAGTCTAAATAAATTAACTAAGCCTTGTTTTTTCACCACACAAAGATTATTTAATGAGAATGTGATTATAATATCGTATAAAATATTAACTATTGTAGTCTGGAATGATATAGTCATTACCAGCCCAAAATGATTATATCAGGTATTACAATATTTGGAGTAGCATATGGTAAAAGAGCTCACCCCAGATATTTAATTTCAGAATTGGTTAGGGTTAAGTTAAGGGTCAGTTCTAGATTTTGATGAGTGGTTTTATAGGTCAGGAGTGTCCTTATTGCCTCTGAAAGTGTGTCAGATAAGGTGAGCAGTTCTCAACTTTTATGTCCAGCATTTCTGGTCTATTGACGGCAGCAGAGTCTCACAGACAGTCATCGGCTCAGACTGAGGATGACCATCAGTCTCCACTAGACATCTCCTCTCTCCATGTTTCCCAGGTATATATATCTCTCCTCCTCCCTCCATCTCTCCCAGGTATCTATCTCTCTCCTCCTCCCTCCTATCTCTCCCAGGTATCTATCTCTCTCCTCCTCCTATCTCTCCCAGGTATCTATCTCTCTCCTCCTCCCTCCTATCTCTCCCAGGTATCTATCTCTTTCCTCCTCCTATCTCTCCCAGGTATCTATCTCTTTCCTCCTCCTATCTCTCCCAGGTATCTATCTCTTTCCTCCTCCTATCTCTCCCAGGTATCTATCTCTTTCCTCCTCCTATCTCTCCCAGGTATCTATCTCTCTCCTCCTCCCTCCTATCTCTCCCAGGTATCTATCTCTCTCCTCCTCCTATCTCTCCCAGGTATCTATCTCTTTCCTCCTCCTATCTCTCCCAGGTATCTATCTCTCTCCTCCTCCCTCCTATCTCTCCCAGGTATCTATCTCTCTCCTCCTCCTATCTCTCCCAGGTATCTATCTCTTTCCTCCTCCTATCTCTCCCAGGTATCTATCTCTTTCCTCCTCCTATCTCTCCCAGGTATCTATCTCTCTCCTCCTCCCTCCTATCTCTCCCAGGTATCTCTCTCTCTCATCCTCCTCCCATCTCTTCCAGGTATCTATCTTTTTCCTCCCTCCATTTCTCCCAGGTAGCTATCTCCAACCTCCTATCTCCCAGGTATATATCTCTCCTCCTCCTATCTCTCTCCTCCACCTATCTCTCCCAAGTATCTCTCCTCCTCCCATCTCTCCAAGCCTAAGGTATCTTTAGCCTGGATGCTGGGACTCAGTTCAGTCTAGACAAGAGTGGTCAGTCATCTTCCTCTGGTCCTTTTGCAGGATGGCCATGAGAAACACGGAGAGGGAATTGAAGAGCATCTAGAGAAGACCGTTGCTCACCCTCCATCACAAGGAGACACACACTGTGACCTGTGGTCATACCCAGAGGCAATGGGTAGGTTCTTCAATGGTTAGGATCTTCAATGGTTGGGATATTCAATGGGTAGGATGTTCAATGTGTAGGATATTCAATGGGTAGAATATTCAATGGTTAGGATCTTCAATGGTTAGGATCTTCAATGGTTAGGATCTTCAATGCTTCATTTCTGGGCTTTCACTTTGTGGGCCCATTTCCAGTTTAAATTGATTCTGGTGGTAAAATGTTTTAAATCCGTCCTCCAGATGGAATACACGCTTCAGACCAGGAGGAGGGAAGTTTACTAGAGGAACAGGTCTGCTCTTTATTATTAGAATATAATAATATCAGTATTCAACAACGTGGTACTGCTGTAAAATCACACTCCAAGTAACATCAGCATCAGTTAGAAGAGAACATGGACACAGACCTATTCAGTGACAGGACACTGATGAAGTACTGTGCTGTAGATTCATGATTCTGTTATATACGGCAGACAGTTGTGCGTCCCAAATGGCTCCCTATTCCCTTAAAGTGTACTCTGCACTACTTTTGATCAGTGCCCAAGGCTCTGGTTAAAAGTTGTGCACTATGTAAGGGTAGGGTGCCATTTAGGAGGCTACGTAACGCTCTTGTTATACAGTGCATTCTGAAATTATTCAGACCCCTTCACTTTTTCCACATTTTGTAACCTTACAGCCTTATTCTAAAATGGATTCAATTTAATGTTTTCCTCATCAATATACACACACTACCCCATAATGACAAAGCAAAAGCAGGTTTTTAGAAATGTTTTCTAATCTATTAAAAACAGAAATACCTTATTTATCGAAATTGAGCTCAGGTCCATCCTGTTTCCATTGATCATCCTTGAACTTAAATTCAATTGATTGGACATGATTTGGAAAGACATACACCTGTCTATATAAGGTCCCACAGTTGATAGTGCATGTCAGAGCAAAACGCAAGCCATGAGGTCAAAGGAATTGTCCGTAGAGCTCCGAGACAGGATTGTGTCGAAGCACAGATACGGGAAAGGGTACCAAAACATTGCTGCAGCATTGAAGGTCTCCAAGAACACAGTGGCCTCCATCATTCATAAAAGGAAGAAGTTTGGAACCACCAAGACTCTTCCTAGAGCTGGTCGTCCAGCCAAACTGAGCAATCAGAGGAGAAGGGCCTTGGACATGGAGCTGACCAAGAACCTAATGGTCACTCTGACAGAGCTCTAGAGTTCCTAATTGGATATGGGATGAACTTTCCAGAAGGACAACCATCTCTGCAGCACTCCACCAATCAGGCCTTTATACTAGAGTGACCAGATGGATGCCACTTCTCAGTAAAAGGCACATGACAGCCCGCTTAGAGTTAGCCAAAAGTCACCTAAAGGACTCAGACCATGAGAAACAACATTCTCTCATCTGATGAAACAAAGATTGAACTCTTTGGCCTGAAAGACAAGCGTCACGTCTGGAGGAAACCTGGCACCATCCCTACTGTGAAGCATGGTGGTGGCAGCATCATGCTGTGGGAATGTTTTTCAGTGGCAGGCAGACTAGTCAGGCTTGAGGGAAAGATGAACTGAGCAAAGTACAGAGAGATCCTTGATGAAAACCTGCTCCAGAGCCCTCAGGATCTCAGAATGAGGCAAAATTTCACGTTTCAACAGGACAACGACACTAAACACACAGCCAAGACAACAGAGGAGTGGCTTCAGGACAAGTCTCTGTGTGTCCATGAGTGGCCCAGCCACAGCTCGGACTTAAATCCAATCAAACATCTCTGGAGAGTCCTGAAAATAGCTGTGTAGCAATGCTCCCCATCCAACCTGACAGAGCTTAAGAGGATCTGCAGAGAAGAATGGGAGAAACTCCAAATACAGGTGTGCCAAGCTTGTAGCGTCATACTCAAGAAGACTTGTGATATTTAATTTTTTTTTTTTTTTAATAAATTCGCAAACATTTAAAAAAAACTGTTTTTTGCTTTGTCATTATGGGGTATTGTGTGTAGATTGATGAGAGGGGAAAACAATTACATCTATTTTAGAATAAGGTTATAACGTAACAAAAAAGTGAAGGGGTCTGAATACTTTCCGAATGTAAATATGCTATGTAACATCTGTTTGACTCTTTATAGAAGGAGTGTCTGAACACCTCCAGTACAGTGGGGATGGAGGAGGTGAAGGAGAGGGGGACTGAGGGAGGAGACGAACAGCCTACACCCCTCATTACTGAGGCGGAGGAGAATGAAGGGATGGGAGCAACATTCTCTCCTCAGACTCCTGCTAGAATGAAAGCTGTGTCCAGCACCCCAACCTTCTCCCTGAAGTAAGACATGCATAGTTAAAACAGATGTTAACCTAGGCTGGGTCTGAGATGGCACCCAGGGCCCAGGTCAAAAGTAGTGCACCCTGGGCTCTGCTGAAAAGTAGTACACTACAGTCATGGCCAAAAGTTTTGAGAATGACACAAATATACATTTTTGAGTCTGCTGCCTCAGTTTGTATGATGGCAATTTGCATATACTCCAGAATGTTATGAAGAGTGATCAGATGAATTGCAAAATCCCTCTTTGCCATGTAAATGAACTGAATCCCCAAAAAACATTTCCACTGCATTTCAGCCCTGCCACAAAAGGACCAGCTGACATCATGTCAGTGTTTCTCTCGTTAACATAGGTGTGAGTGTTGACGAGGACAAGGCTGGAGATCACTCTGTCATGCTGGTTGAGTTTGAATAACAAACTGGAAGCTTCAAAAGAAGGGTGGTGCTTGGAATCATTGTTCTTCCTCTGTCATCCATGGTTACCTGCAAGGAAACACGTGCAGTCATTATTGCTTTGCACAAAAAGGGCTTCACAGGCAAGGATATTGCTGCCAGTAAGATTGCACCTAAATCAACCATTTATCGGATCATCAAGAACTTCAAGGAGAGCGGTTCAATTGTTGTGAAGAAGGCTTCAGGGCGCCAAAGAAAGTCCAGCCAGTGCCAGAACCGTCTCCTAAAGTTGATTCAGCTGCGGGATCGGGGCACCACCAGTACAGAGCTTGCTCAGGAATGGCAGCAGGCAGGTGTGAGTGCATCTGCTCGCACAGTGAGGCGAAGACTTTTGGAGGATGGCCTGGTGTCAAGAAGGGCTGCAAAGAAGCCACTTCTCTCCAGGAAAAACATCAGGGACAGACTGATATTCTGCAAAAGGTACAGGGATTGGACTGCTGAGGACGGGGGTAAAGTCATTTTCTCTGATGAATCCCCTTTCCGATTGTTTGGGGCATCCGGAAAAAAACTTGGTGAGCACTATCATCAGTCCTGTGTCATTCCAACAGTAAAGCATCCTGAGACCATTCATGTGTGGGGTTGCTTCTCAGCAAAGGGAGTGGGCTCACTCACAATTTTGCCTAAGAACACAGCAATGAATAAAGAATGGTACCAACACATCCTCCAAGAGCAACTTCTCTCAACCATCCAGGAACAGTTTGGTTACAAACAATGCCTTTTCCAGCATGATGGAGCACCTTGCCATAATGCAAAAGTGATAACTACCGTAATTTCCGGAACTATAAGCCGCTACTTTTTTTCTACGCTTTGAACCTCGCGGGTTTATACAATGACACGGCTAATTTATGGATTTTTCCTGCTTTCACAAGATTCATGCCGCCAAAAAACTGAGCACCGTCACATAATGTGACGTAAATCGAGCGCGCTCAAACGTCCCATCATTCTGATTACGGTAGTCATTTTGTCACCCTCATCATGGCAAAGACCCGGAGAAATGCATATGATGCAGCTTTCAAGTTGAAGGCGATCGATCTGGCTGTTGGAAAAGGAAATAGAGCTGCTGACAGCGTGGAGCATTGTCAAACAATCCACTATCATCAACGGGTTTCGAAAGGCTGGACTGCTGCGTGTTGAAGAGGGCAGCGATCCAACATCAGATGAAGCAATTCTGAGGCTATTCAACTCCGACACGGAAGGAGATGACTTCAGTGGTTTCAGTGCACAGGAGGAGGAAGATAGTGACCAATGACTTTCTTGGTAGGCTGCTGTTTAATTTTTGTTACAAGCCGTGTTTCGTTTAAAGGCTGTGTAAAGTTCATTTGTTTCAATGTACCGGTGCGGCTTATTTATGTACAAAATACATATTTTTTAATAATTCAGTGGGTGCGGTTTATATTCAGGTGCGCTTAATAGTCCAGAAATTACAGTAAGTGGCTCGGGGAACAAAACATTGATATTTTGGGTCCATGGCCAGGAAACTCCCCAGACCTTAATCTCATTGAGAACTTGTGGTCAATCCTCAAGAGGCGGGTGGACAAACAAAAACCCACAAATTCTGACAAACTCCAAGCACTGATTATGCAAGAATGGGCTGCCATCAGTCAGGATGTGGCCCAGAAGTTAATTGACAGCATGCCAGGGTGAATTGCAGAGGTCTTGCAGAGGTCTTGAAAAAGAAGGGTCAACACTGCAAATATTGACTCTTTGCATCAACTTCATGTAATTGTCAATAAAAGCCCTTGACACTTATGAAATGCTTGTAATTATACTTCAGTATTCCATAGTGACATCTGACAAAAATATCTAAAGACACTGAAGCAGCAAACTTTGTGAAAATTAATATTTGTGTCATTCTCAAAATGTTTGGACACGACTGTACTGAGGGGAAAGGGTGCCATTTGAGATGCAGACCTCCCAGTTGTATATAAATGCTTACTTACTTATGTATATGAATGAGTCTTATATAATATCTCCAGCAGTAGCCACAGTGGGTCACCTAGTCAGCTAGACGGATCCACAGTGAAATCGCCAGGCTTCCTGTTCTCCATGAGCTCAGCTCCTAGCCCCACCACCCCCGACTTCTCTGGCTTCCACTGTGGCTTTGAACTGGGCTCAGGCCAGGAGGAAGTGAGGGAACATCAAAAACACTTTTTACAATGATGACCCATCCATCAATAACTCTTTATATTAAACTCTAATATTGTGTTTCATTGTAGGAGCCTCCTTTCCCCTTCAGCAGCTCATATTTCAGCAGTGAAAAGGTACCATTATATGTTCTGTTATATGTTATTCTCTGTCGTGTCAGTATCAGACATAATGTGGAACTTGGCTAATTTATTACCTTTTTATTTTTGTCATCTTAGAAACCGTCAGGATCCAGATCGCCATCAGGTGGGAAATTCTGTCTGCGATTAATAAATTATACTTTTCAAAAGTGATTATTTTTTAGTTGGAGTGCTGATCTAGGATCAGTTTTGCCTTTAAAATGAAAATGAATGGACAGGGGGAAACTGATCCTTTATCGGAGACATTTTATAAATACAGACCCTAATGTGATTCTTCCTCTGTGTAATAGCAATATGTATGTTGTTGAAGGCTTCCTGTTTTCCCGGCCAGAGTCGGAGAAGTCAGAAGATGGATTTGAGTTCCCCTTCAGCTCTAAGAGTCCTGGTCAACCGTCAACCAGCAGAGAGAAGGGATCAGGGGCTGGGGACTCCTTCCCTTTCTCCTTTAACTTCTAGCACATCTTACTGTAAAACTTCATGTATGCTTCAAATGGCACCCTATTCCCTATATAGTGCACTACTTTTTCCCAGGGCCATGTAGTGTTCTAGGGCAATAGGGCGCCATTTGGATTCATCCTGAGATTCTTCCACGTTACTGTACATGAGTTCCATTTCATGTTTGGTTATTTCTAGAAATATGCAGAGGACTTCAACATAACTCTATGTTGTTGTTATGCACTGTAGATCTGTTTTAGCTGTTGTTAATATTTACTCTAGTAATTAGTTGAATCAACTGTTGTATGAAAATTACTACCTTATAAGATAAAGTACCATCTAGACTTAAACTTCGCTGTTTGTTCATAAATCATTTCTAATTATTTAAAACTTAATTGTATTAATATTTAACTAAATAAAATCAGATAATTTGTGTTAAACTCTTGAAAGTTTTTATTTGACATTGTTGCCATCTGTATCAAAATGAATCACAATGATATTAAGTCACATTTCTAATTTGGGGACTATCACTATTCTAAACACGTCTTTTACAGACAGACTTGCTGAAGCAACAAATTTACAAGAATACTACCAGAATGGTAATTCTCATGCTCAGTGTTCTGATTATACTGTAGGTGTCAGTGATCTGGCACACACACTGAATAACAGGTCAAATAAGATCACAAAACATACATTTGTGTCAAGTTGGCTGGATGTCCTTTGGGTGGTGGACCATTCTTGATACACACAGGAAACTGTTGAGCGTGAAAAACACACCAGCTTTGCAGTTCTTGACACAAACCGGTGTGCCTGGCACCTACTATACCCTGTTAAAAGGCACTTAAATCTTTTGTCTTGCCCATTCACTCTCTGAATGTCACACATACACAATCCATGTCTTAATTATCTCAAGGCTTAAAAATCCTTCTTTCAAATCAAATCAAATCAAATTTTATTTGTCACATACACATGGTTAGCAGATGTTAATGCGAGTGTAGCGAAATGCTTGTGCTTCTAGTTCCGACAATGCAGTAATAACGAGCAAGTAATCTAACTAACAATTCCAAAAAAAAACTACTGTCTTATACACAGTGTAAGGGGATAAAGAATATGTACATAAGGATATATGAATGAGTGATGGTACAGAGCAGCATAGGCAAGATACAGTAGATGATATCGAGTACAGTATATACATATGAGATAAGTATGTAAACCAAGTGGCATAGTTAAAGTGGCTAGTGATACATGTATTACATAAGGATGCAGTCGATGATATAGAGTACAGTATCAACGTATGCATATGAGATGAACAATGTAGGGTAAGTAACATTATATAAGGTAGCATTGTTTAAAGTGGCTAGTGATATATTTACATAATTTCCCATCAATTCCCATGATTAAAGTGGCTGGAGTAGAGTCAGTGTCATTGACAGTGTGTTGGCAGTAGCCACTCAATGTTAGTGGTGGCTGTTTAACAGTCTGATGGCCTTGAGATAGAAGCTGTTTTCAGTCTCTCGGTCCCAGCTTTGATGCACCTGTACTGACCTCGCCTTCTGGATGACAGCGGGGTGAACAGGCAGTGGCTCGGGTGGTTGATGTCCTTGATGATCTTTATGGCCTTCCTGTAGCATCGGGTGGTGTAGGTGTCCTGGAGGGCAGGTAGTTTGCCCCCGGTGATGCGTTGTGCAGACCTCACTACCCTCTGGAGAGCCTTACGGTTGAGGGCGGTGCAGTTGCCATACCAGGCGGTGATACAGCCCACCAGGATGCTCTCGATTGTGCATCTGTAGAAGTTTGTGAGTGCTTTTGGTGACAAGCCGAATTTCTTCAGCCTCCTGAGGTTTTAGAGGCGCTGCTGCGCCTTCCTCACGATGCTGTCTGTGTGAGTGGACCAATTCAGTTTGTCTGTGATGTGTATGCCGAGGAACTTAAAACTTGCTACCCTCTCCACTACTGTTCCATCGATGTGGATGGGGGGGTGTTCCCTCTGCTGTTTCCTGAAGTCCACAATCATCTCCTTAGTTTTGTTGACGTTGAGTGTGAGGTTATTTTCCTGACACCACACTCCGAGGGCCCTCACCTCCTCCCTGTAGGCCGTCTCGTCGTTGTTGGTAATCAAGCCTACCACTGTTGTGTCGTCCGCAAACTTGATGATTGAGTTGGAGGCGTGCATGGCCACGCAGTCGTGGGTGAACAGGGAGTACAGGAGGGGGCTCAGAACGCACCCTTGTGGGGCCCCAGTGTTGAGGATCAGCGGGGAGGAGATGTTGTGCCTACCCTCACCACCTGGGGGCGGCCCGTCAGGAAGTCCAGTACCCAGTTGCACAGGGCGGGGTCGAGACCCAGGGTCTCGAGCTTGATGACGAGCTTGGAGGGTACTATGGTGTTGAATGCCGAGCTGTAGTCGATGAACAGCATTCTCACATAGGTATTCCTCTTGTCCAGATGGGTTAGGGCAGTGTGCAGTGTGGTTGAGATTGCATCGTCTGTGGACCTATCTGGGCGGTAAGCAAATTGGAGTGGGTCAAGGGTGTCAGGTAGGGTGGAGGTGATATGGTCCTTGCCTACTCTCTCAAAGCACTTCATGATGACGGATGTGAGTGCTACGGGGCGGTAGTCGTTTAGCTCAGTTACCTTAGCTTTCTTGGGAACAGGAACAATGGTGGCCCTCTTGAAGCATGTGGGAACAGCAGACTGGTATAGGGATTGGTTGAATATGTCCGTAAACACACCGGCCAGCTGGTCTGCGCATGCTCTGAGGGCGCGGCTGGGGATGCCGTCTGGGCCTGCAGCCTTGCGAGGGTTAACACGTTTAAATGTCTTACTCACTTCGGCTGCAGTGAAGGAGAGACCGCATGATTCCGTTGCAGGCCGTGTCAGTGGCACTGTATTGTCCTCAAAGCGGGCAAAAAGTTATTTAGTCTGCCTGGGAGCAAGACATCCTGGTCCGTGACTGGGCTGGGTTTCTTCCTGTAGTCCGTGATTGACTGTAGACCCTGCCACATACCTCTTGTGTCTGAGCCGTTGAATTGAGATTCTACTTTGTCTCTGTACTGGCGCTTAGCTTGTTTGATAGCCTTGCGGAGGGAATAGCTGCACTGTTTGTATTCAGTCATGTTACCAGACACCTTGCCCTGATTAAAAGCAGTGGTTCGTGCCTTCAGTTTCACACGAATGCTGCCATCAATCCACGGTTTCTGGTTAGGGAATGTTTTAATCGTTGCTATGGGAACGACATCTTCAACGCACGTTCTAATGAACTCGCACACCGTATCAGCGTATTCGTCAATGTTGTTGTCTGACGCAATACGAAACATCTCCCAGTCCACGTGATGGAAGCAGTCTTGGAGTGTGGAGTCAGCTTGGTCGGACCAGCGTTGGACAGACCTCAGCGTGGGAGCTTCTTGTTTTAGTTTCTGTCTGTAGGCAGGGATTCTTTAATCTGTCTCCTCCCCTTCATCTACACTTATTGAAGTGGATTTAACAAGTGACATCAACAAGGGATCATAGCTTTCACCTGAATTCAGGTGGGACCTAACGATGGAATATTATCACGATACTTTGGTGGCGAATACGATATATATTGTGATTCTCACGATTCTATACCGATTTAATTGTAATTTGCTGTTCCAAACATATTGCTCACCATATGTCTGCACCATACATTTGCTGCAGAAGGACAAGAGTTTTGATCAGTCATGGAAATAAAAGTCCTGAAAAAAAATTGGAACACAGAGAATTGAGTTCACAAGTGCTGATGAATCCCTGAAGAGGGTGCAGTTAACCTTTCCATTTGATAGAGAGCCCAGTGCCCTGAGGAGAGGAAGACACTGAAACAACAGATAACCACACTAGAGAGCCCAGTGCCCAGTGCAATCGCAACAAATATTCTGTTCAGACCCCAACCAAGGATCATCAAAAGCTGGGCTATAAATTCTCGGGCAACCCAAAGATTCCTAGATGCCCTTCCAGACTCCCTCCACCTACCCAAGGACGTCAGAGTACAAAAATCGGTTAACCACCTAACTTGAGAAACTAAATTTAACCTTGTGTAATACCCTAGATGCAGTCACACCCCTAAAAACAAAAAACATTTGTCATAAGAAACTAGCTCCCTGGTATACAGAAAATACCCTGAAGCAAGCTTACAGAAAATTGGAACTGAAATGGCGCCACACCAATCTGGAAGTCTTCTGACTAGCTTGGAAGGACAGTACCGTGCAGTATCGAAGAGCCCTCACTGCTGCTCCACCAAACTGGAAGTCTTCAGACTAGCTTGGAAGGACAGTACCGTGCCGTACCAAAGAGCCCTCACTGCTGCTCGATCATCCTAACTTAATTGAAGAGAATTAGAACAATACCAAATGTAAGTTTGATACTGTTGCAAAGCTAACTAAAAAGCAGCATTCCCCAAGAGAGGATGCTTTCACTTCAACAGTGATAAATTCATGAACTTCTTTGAGGAAAAGATCATGATCATTAGAAAGCAAATTACAGACTCCTCTTTAAATCTGCGTATTCCTCCAAAGCTCAGTTGTCCTGAATCTGCACAACTCTGCCAGGACCTAGGATCAAAGGAGACACACGTTTTTTAATACTATATCTCTTGACACATTGATGAAAATAGTCTTGGCCTCTAAACCTTCAAGCTGCATACTGGACCCTATTCCAACTAAACTACTGAAAGAGCTACTTCCTGTGCTTGGCCCCCTTATGTTGAACATAATAAACGTCTCTCTATCCACCAGATGTGTACCAAACTCACTAAAAGTGTCAGCCTCTCTTGAAAAAGCCAAACCTTGACCCAGAAAATATAAAAAACTATCGGCCTATATCAAATCTCCCATTCCTCTCAGAAACTGTAGAAAAAGCTGTTGCGCAGCAACTCACTGCCTTCCTGAACACAAACAATGTATATGAAACGCTTCAGTCTGGTTTAAGACCCCATCATATCACTGAGACTGCACTCGTGAAGGTGGTAAATTACCTTTTAATGGCGTCAGACCGAGGCTCTGCATCTGTCCTCGTGGTCCTAGACCTTAGTGCTGCTTTTGATACCATTGATCACCACATTCTTTTGGAGAGATTGGAAACCCAAATTGGTCTACACGAACAAGTTCTGGCCTGGTTTAGATCTTATCTGTCGGAAAGATCAGTTTGTCTCTGTGGATGGTTTGTCCTCTGACAAATCAACTGTAAATTCTGGTGTTCCTCAAGGTTCCATTTTGGGACCACTATTGTTTTCACTATATATTTTACCTCTTGGTGATGTCATTCGGAAACATAATGTTAACTTTCACTGCTATGCGGATGACACACAGCTGTACATTTGGATGAAACATGGTGAAACCCCAAAATTGCCCTCCCTGGAAGCCTGTGTTTCAGACATAAGGAAGTGGATGGCTGCAAATGTTCTACTTTTAAATTCGGACAAAACAGAGATGCTTGTTCTAGGTCCCAAGAAACAAAGACATCTTCTGTTGAATCTGGCAATTAATCTTCATGGTTGTACAGTCGTCTCAAATAAAACTGTGAAGGACCTCGGCGTTTCTCTGGACCCTGATCTCTCTTTTGACGAACATATCAAGACTGTTTCAAGGACAGCTTTATTCTATCTACATAACATTGCAAAAATCTGAAACTTTTTAAGTCCAAAAATGATGCAGAAAAATGTATCCATGCCTTTGTCACTTATAGGTTAGACTACTGCAATGCTCTACTTTCCGGCTACCCAGATAAAGCACTAAATAAACTTCAGTTAGAGCTAAACACGGATGTTAGAATCTTGACTAGAACCAAAAAATTTGATCATATTACTCCAGTGCTAGCCTCTCTACACTGTCTTCCTGTTAAGATAAGGCTGATTTCAAGGTTTTACTGCTAACCTACAAAGCATTACATGGGCTTGCTCCTACCTATCTTTCTGATTTGGTCCTGCCGTACATACCTACACGTACACTACGGTCACAAGACGCAGGCCTCCTAACTGTCCCTAGAATTTCTAAGCAAACTGGTGGCAGGGCTTTCTCCTATAGAGCTAAATTTTTATGGAATAGTCTGTCTACCCATGTGAGAGAGACAGACTCGGTCTCAACCTTGAAGTCTTTAGTGCTGACTCATCTCTTCAGTAGGTCCTATGATTCAGTGTAGTCTGGCCCATGAGTGTGAAGGTGAACGGATAGGCACTGGAACAAAGAACCGCCCTTGCTGTCTCTGCCTGGCCAGTTCCCCTCTCTCCACAGGGATTCTCTACCTCTAACCCTATTACAGGGGCTTAGTCACTGGCTTACTGGTGATCTTCCTTGCTGTCCCTAGGAGGGGAGTGTCACTTGAGTGGGTTGAGTCACTGATGTGATCTTCTTGTCTGGGTTGGCGCCCCCCCCTTGGGTTGTGCCGTGGCGGAGATCTTTGTGGGCTATACTCGGCCTTGTCTCAAGATAGTAAGTTGGTGGTTGAATATATTCCTCTAGTGGTGTGGTGGCTGTGCTTTGGCAAAGTGGGTGGTGTTATATCTTGCCTGTTTGGCCCTGTCCGGGGGTATCATTGGATGGGGCCACAGTGTCTCCTGACCCCTCCTGTCTCAGCCTCCAGTATTTATGCTGCAATAGTTTGTGTTGGGGGGCTAGGGTCGGTCTGTTATATCTGGAATATTTCTCCTGTCTTATCCGGTGTCCTGTGAGAATTTAAGTATGCTCTCTCTAATTTTCTCTTTTTCTTACTCTCTCTCTATCTCTCGGATGACCTGAGCCCTAGGACCATGCCTCAGGACTACCTGGCCTGATGACTCCTTGCTGTCCCCAGTCCACCTGGCCGTGCTGCTGCTCCAGTTTCAACTGTTCTGCCTGTGGCTATGGAACCCTGACCTGTTCACCGGACGTGCTACCTGTCCCAGACCTGCTGTTTTCAACTCTCTAGAGACAGCAGGAGCGATAGAGACACTGAATGATCGGCTATGAAAAGCCAACTGACATTTACTCCTGAGGTGCTGACCTGTTGCACCCTCGACAACCACTGTGATTATTATTATTTGACCCTGCTGGTCATCTATGAACATTTGAACATCTTGGCCATGTTCTGTTATAATCTATTGGTGTCTCTGAGGAGTCTTTGGCCTGGTTTGCTAACTACCTCAGAGTGCAGTGTTTAAAGTCAGAAAATCTGCTGTCTCAGCCACTACCTGTCACTAAGGAAGTACCCCAAGGCTCAATCGTAGGCCCCACGCTCTTCTCAATTGACATCAACAACATAGCTCAGGCAGTAAGAAGCTCTCATCCATTTACATGCAGATTATACAGATTAAACTCAGCTGTTGGTAAAAATAATGCCCCTCTCCCCACGTGTGATTACTACCTCTGAGGGTATAGAGCTTGAGGTTGTCACCTCATACACATACTTGGGAGTATGGCTAGACCGTACACTGTCCTTCTCTCAGCACATATCAAAGCTGCAGGCTAAAGTTAAATGTAGACTTGGTTTCCTCTATCGTAATCGCTCCTTTCACCCCATCTGCCAAACTAACCCAGAATCAGATGACTATCCTACCCATGCTAGATTACGGAGATATAATTTATAGATCGCAGCTAAGGTTGCTCTCCTGTAAACTGGTCATCTCTGTAAACCCGTCGCAAGACCCACTGGTTGATGCTCTTTTATAAAAGAGCATCAACCAGTGGGTCTTGCGACGGGTTTACAGAGATGACCAGTTTACAGGAGAGCAACCTTAGCTGCGATCTATAAACCCTCTTAGGCCTCACTCCCCCTATCCGTGAGCTTGTGTGGCCTACCACTTTGCAGCTGAGCTGTTGTTGCTCCTAGACATTTCCACTTCACAATAACAGCACTTACAGTTGACCAGGGCAGCTCTAGCAGGGCAAAGATTTGACGAAGTCACTTGTTCTAAAGGAACAGTTCAGACTGAAAGTCAATGAGCTCTTAAGTAATATTTTGTCTATGGAGATTGCATTGCTGTGTGCTCAGTTTTATACCTATCTTCAACCGGTATGGCTGAAATAGCCAAAGCCACTCATTTTTTATTTTTTTTAACCTTTATTTAACTAGGCAAGTCAGTTAAGAACAAATTCTTATTTTCAATGACGGCCTAGGAACAGTGGGTTAACTGCCTGTTCAGGGGCAGAACGACAGATTTGTACCTTGTCAGCTTGGGGGTTTGAACTTGCAACCTTCCGGTTACTAGTCCAACGCTCTAACCACTAGGCTACCCTGCCGCCCCGATTTGAATGGATGCCCACATACTTTTGTATTTATAGTGTACATCAATCCAAATGACTATGAACTAAGGGACAGTTATGTATTTATTCTGAATATGAACTGTGGACCTGTTGTCTTAAAAATAATTGTCCCTTTTTCACCTGAAAACTGTTGGTTAAAAACACCTTTGTCCTTTACAAAGCAAGTGAAGGTTTTTTAATCAACAGCTTTCAGGTGAAATCTAGTTAATGCTGCACTAATATGCTTCTCTATTGTTGAATTAAGTCATGTTAAGTAATATAAAGTGAAGTGTAATAATTTCATGGTTCTCTGAATAAAGAAACCAACACAATGACATGCAGACATCTCCTTTACGGCACAATATTTATTCAACAATATACAGATTCATCTCTCTACAGTTCAGACTGGTATTTATTTTATATCTTGCTTTCACTCTTTTGTACATTTTTTATTTACAGGATTTAAAATAGTCTTCTTTCCTTTAACAACATCAATGGTACAGTGTTTCACATCTTTAGTTCATTTACAACATCAATGGTACAGTGTTTCACATCTTTAGTTGAAGCGTCTAGATTGGATTCATTCTTTGTTTATTATTCATAGACCCTGTTCTCCTAACTCTGGGGCAGCAAGCTGCAGACAGCCAGGCGGACAGAGAGAAGGGCTCCCATGCTAGAGTCCATCTCCCTCTGACCCGCTGTCTGTCTGGGTTGTTCACAAAGGAAACGCTTCAGAGAGTGAATCCCTCTAGAAAGATGACTAACATAAAAACCATGGTTGTGTTTTGTCATTCAGATGTGGACATCTGGTTGGGTTCCATGTGAGGTCCTTCTAATTGCAGCAGCAGCTTTGTTTATAAACCTTATAAACATGTTTATCTAGTATGTTTAAGTCAGACCTGTTGAGATGGGACTGTCACAGAACCACCAAATCATCTAGAATTAACCAGCTCTTTGATCCAGGAGGTTTAAAGCCATACAAATACAAAATGTTGCATAGAATCAATTCTGACCACAAACACATGATGCCAGAGTTGACTTACAGCTTTGACAAGGAACAGAACAAGCTGATTAGACCCTGCCATCCACAAATCCAAATCCATCCTGTGTTGGATGTGACAGTCTCTTCCAGTAGTAGTTCGGACTTAACTAACCGACCCGTCTAACTAACCAACCCATCTGTGTGGAAGAGTCTAACTAACCAACCCCTGTCTGTGTAGAAAAGACTAACTAACCCAGATCTCACTGTCATCTACATGCAATGGAACATTACAAGACTCTGGACGATATTCTGCTATTAGCCACAACATAACAGAACAGGGTTCAGTCTCTCTGGGCTGTGGGAGCTGGACTGGGTTCTTCAAACTGTTTAACAGCAGGAGGTGCCAGTCACGAATACAGCAGGTGATGACATGATTCAACGCTCAACCCCCAGACCCTAACTCCCCACAGCAGACCCTAACCCCCAAAGCAGAGCCAGACCCTAACCCACAAAGCAGAGCCAGACCCTAACTCCCCACAGCAGACGCTAACCCCCAAAGCAGACCCAAACCCCCCAGCATCAGAGAGACCCTTTGGTTTTCACACTACTGAGCCAAGCTGAGCTGTACTGGGCAGGCCAAGTTAACCATACTTCTGCTCATAGCGTACAGATTAACCTTAGCTGCTGGAAAGGACAATGTAAAAAGACAACAAGGAAGCCAGCACAGTACTGTCAGGCTCTTTAGGATAGTGGTAGTAGCTATGTGTTAATGGAGATCAGGAGTAGTAGATACAGTTGAAGTCAGAAGTTTACATGCACTTAATTTGGAGTCATTAAAACTTGTTTTTCAACCACTCCAGACATTTCTTGTTAACAAACTATAGTTTTGGCAAGTCGGTTAGGACATCTACTTTATGCATGACAAGTCATTTTTCCAATTGATTACAGAGATTATTTAATTTATAATTCACTGTATCACAATTCCAGTGGGTCAGAAGTTTACATACACTAAGTTAACTGTGCCTTTAAACAGCTTGGAAAATTCCAGAAAATTATGTCATGGCATTAGAAGCTTCTGATCGGTGCGAAAAGTGGAAATCAATCCCAGAACAGCAAAGGACCGTGTGAAGATGCTGGAGGAAACAGGTACAACAGTATCTATATCCACAGTAAAAAAATAGTCCTATATCAACATAACCTGAAAAGCCGCTCAGCAAAGAAGAAGCCACTGCTCCAAAACCGCCATAAAAAAGCCAGACTACGGTTTGCAACTGCACATGGGGATAAAGATCGTAGTTTTTGGAGAAATGTCCTCTGGTCTGTTGAAACAAAAATAGAACTGTTTGGCCATAATGACCATCGTTATGTTTGGAGGAAAAAGGGGGAGGCTTGCAAGCTAAAGAACACCATCCCAACCGTGAAGCACGGGGGTGGTAGCATCATGTTGTGGGGGTGCTTTGCTGCAGGAGGGACCTGTGCACTTCACAAAATAGATGGCATTATGAGGTAGGAAAATTATGTGGATATATTGAAGCAACATCAAGACATCAGCCAGGAAGTTAAAGCTTGGTCGCAGATGGGTCTTCCAAATGGACAATGACCCCAAGCATACTTCCAAAGTTGTGGCAAAATGGATTAAGGACAACAAAGTCAAGGTATTGGAGTGGCCATCACAAAGCCCTGATCTCAATCCAATAGAAAATGTGGGGGCAGAACTAAAAAAGCATGTGTGAGCAAAGAGGCCTCCAAACCTGACTCAGTTACACCAGCTCTGTCAGGAGGAATGGGCCAACATTCACCCAACTTATTGTGGGAAGCTTGTGGAAGGCTACCTGAAACGTTTGACCCAAATTAAACAATTTAAAGGCAATGCTACCAAATACTAATTGAGTGTATGTAAACTTCTGACCCACTGGGAATGTGATGAAAGAAATAAAAGCTGAAATAAATCATTCTCTCTACTATTATTCTGACATTTCACATTCTTAAAATAAAGTGGTGATTCTAACAGACCTAAAACAGGGAATTTTTTACTAGGATTAAATGTTACGAATAAAAAAAAACAGAGTTTAAACGCATTTGGCTAAGGTGTATGTAAACTTCTGACTTCAACTGTAGGTGATCAATGCGCTTGGTGACCCAGATCAGACCAGGCCTACAGTAAGAGTATGTCACACAATAATGATGAGTGAGAAAGTTACAGAGGGTCAAAGATCATATCCCCAAGACATGCTAACCTCTCACCATTACCAATAACAGGGGAGGTTAGCATGTCTTGGGATTATGATCTAACCTCTCACCATTACCAATAACAGGGGAGGTTACCATGTCTTGGGATTATGATCTAACCTCTAACCATTACCAATAACAGGGGAGGTTAGCATGTCTTGGAATTATGATCTTTGACCCTCTGTAACTTTGTCACTCATCATTATTCACGATTCATTACATTAATGTAGAAGTGTTTGGAAACATATTATATTCTTATTTACAGTAAAAGTGACTCCAAAATGACACATTATATTATTTACCAAATCATTACTATTGGGAAAAAATAATCTGAAACAGGTTGTAGTGACAGCTTGATGTAGTTATTGCGTGCTAGGAATATGGAACCAAATACTAAACTAAAAAAGTATTGAAGGAGTTATTTTCTACAGTCATTATTGGTGATCTTTATCAAGAGCTGTGAACTAGAGGGGTTGGTAATGATGGTACAGTCCAGTCAATGCAGCACCATCAACAGGCCTTACATCACACATCAGTAACACAGCAGAACAGAACAAATATCACTTTTGTCCTTAAATATCTTTGAAATAAGACTAGTCAACTGAAAACCGGCCAATACAGCATCAACTGACGACAGATGTATCATTTTCTATAAGGAAATCATCTGGTAAAGGAGACAAGGAGTTTGACCGCAACAGGGAAGACTGTGGGAACATCCCAAAGTGCACCATATTACCTACATAGTGTCCTTCTTCCCTATGGGCCCTGGTCAAAACTAGTACACTATATAGGGAATAGGGTGCCATTTGGGACTCAAAACCCTTTTGTGTCTTCGTGGCTGTTAAGAGTGTAGAGCAGCTCTACAGGGTCACAATAACATGAAGAATCATAACCAAGCTACAGACAGAATCATAACCAAGCTAGAGACAGACAGAATCATAACCAAGCTAGAGACACACAGAATCATAACCAAGCTAGAGACACACAGAATCAGAACCAAGCTACAGACAGAATCATAACCAAGCTACAGACAGAATCATAACCAAGCTACAGACAGAATCAGAACCAAGCTACAGACAGAATCAGAACCAAGCTACAGAGAGAATCAGAATTAAGCTACACAGACAGACAGACTCAAGCTACTGAGACAGACAGAAGAGCTCCAAACCAACTAAAACACAATGCAGCCAACAGTCATCAGCCACACCACATCCAGATATACAGTGTTGTGATTGTATTGTAGTGAGTCTGTCTGTGCGAAACCTTGTCGGAGCGAAACCACCTTGTTCGTCCACACTGGTGTCTCAGCATGGTGGAGTTGAGGCAGGGCTGAACCCTGGTCCTCTATTCCCTATATAGTGCACTACTTATACCGCCTGTCACTATGGCAGCAATCACCCAGTGTTGCGGGATCTGTCTGGTGTTCACTACCATTCTGTTCTACCTCAGCGTGTTCCATATTCACCTGCCACTCCACCACCTGGTTAGCTGGTCCTAGTTCTGTCTGTCAGGGTTCAGGTCTATGGTTCCTACCCTGGCTCCACTCTGTAAGGTTAGAGTTAGCAGGATCAGGGTTCAGGTCTGCCTCAACTCCACAATGCTGAGACACCAGTGAGGACGAACAAGGAGGCAGATATTATGTTCAGGTAGAGAGCGTTAGAACCTCTTGCGTCCTCACCACAAGCCAGGAGAATTCAACACATATGCACACACATTCACAGCTTCACATAGAGACACTATTCTTCTGATGGAATAACAAGGTAACATGGAACATCTTTAAACGGTGTTGTCTGGAAGCTAAAATTCTAAATGTAAGAGGTCCATAGTACAGTCTATGTAGGAACAGTATGTAGGAGCATAACAGCATGTTGGAACAGTATGTAGGAACAGAACAGCATGTTGGAGCAGAACAGCATGTTGGAACAGTATGTAGGAACAGAACAGCATGTTGGAGCAGAACAGCATGTTGGAACAGTATGTAGGAACAGAACAGCATGTTGGAGCAGAACAGCATGTTGGAACAGTATGTAGGAACAGAACAGCATGTAGGAGCAGAACAGCATGTAGGAGCAGAACAGCATGTAGGAGCAGAACAGCATGTTGGAACAGTATGTAGGAACAGAACAGTATGTAGGAACGGAACAGAACAGTATGTAGGAACGGAACAGAACAGCATGTAGGAACAGAACAGCATGTTGGAACAGTATGTAGGAACAGAACAGTATGTAGGAGCAGAACAGCATGTTGGAACAGTATGTAGGAGCAGAACAGTATGTAGGAACAGAACAGCATGTAGGAACAGAACAGCATGTTCAGCATGTT